>NC_137152.1:51934102-52150102 GCF_951394435.1 Stenella coeruleoalba | reverse complement strand
TCTTCTGGAACCCCTATAATTCGAATGTTGGTGCGTTTAATGTTGTCCCAGAGGTCTCTGAGACTGTCCTCAGTTCTTTTCATTCTTTTTTCTTTATTCTGCTCTGCAGTAGTTATTTCCACTATTTTATCTTCCAGGTCACTTATCCGTTCTTCTGCCTCAGTTATTCTGCTATTGATCCCATCTAGAGTACTTTTAATTTCATTTATTGTGTTGTTCATCGTTGCTTGCTTCATCTTTAGTTCTTCTAGGTCCTTGTTAACTGATTCTTGCAATTTGTCCATTCTATTGTCCATTCTATCTCCAAGATTTCGGATCAACCTTACTATCATTATTCTGAATTCTTTTTCAGGTAGACTGCCTATTTCCTCTTCATTTGTTAGGTCTGGTGGGTTTTTATCTTGCTCCTTCATCTGCTGTGTGTTTTTCTGTCTTTTCATTTTGCTTATCTTACTGTGTTTGGGGTCTCCTTTTTTGCAGACTGAAGGTTCGTAGTTCCTGTTGTTTTTGGTGTCTGTCCCCAGTGGCTAAGGTTGGTTCAGTGGGTTGTGTAGGCTTCCTGGTGGAGGGTACTAGTGCCTGTGTTCTGGTGGATGAGGCTGGATCTTGTCTTTCTGGTGGGCAGGTCCACGTCTGGTGGTGTGTTTTGGGGTGTCTGTAGACTTACTATGATTTTGGGCAGCCTCTCTGCTAATGGGTGGGGTTGTGTTCCTGTCTTGCTAGTTGTTTGGCATAGGATGTCCAGCACTGTAGCTTGCTGGTCGTTGAGTGAAGCTGGGTGCTGGCGTTGAGATGGAGATCTCTCGGAGATTTTTGCTGTTTGATATTATGTACAGCTGGGAGGCCTCTTGTGGACCAGTGTCCTGAAGTTGGCTCTCCCACCTCAGAGGCACAGCACTGAGTCCTGGCTGCAGCACCAAGAGCCTTTCATCCACAGGGCTCCTTAATTTGGAGCTTAATTCGTTGTCTATTCAGGTATTCCACAGATGCAGGGTATATCAAGTTGATTGTGGAGCTTTAATCCGCTGCTTCTGAGGCTGCTGGGAGAGATTTCCCTTTCTCTTCTTTGTTCTGACAGTTCCCAGGGGCTCAGCTTTGGATTTGGCCCCGCCTGTGCGTGTAGGTCGCCGGAGGGCGTCTGTTATTTGCTCAGACAGGACGAGGTTAAAGGAGCCGCTGATTCGGAGGCTCTGGTTCACCCAGGCCGGGGGGTAGGGAGGGTCACGGAGTGCGGGGCGGGCCTGCAGCGGCAGAGGCCGGCGTGACGCTGCAGCCTGAGGCGCGCCGTGCGCTCTCCCGGGGAGCCGTCCCTGGATCCCGGGACCCTGGCAGTGGCGGGCTGCACAGGCTCCCCGGAAGGGCGTGTGGCCAGTGACCTGTGTTCGCACACAGGCCTCCTGGCGGCGGCAACAGCGGCCTTAGCGTCCCATGTCCGTCTCTGGGCTCTGCACTCTTAGCCGCGGCTCGCGCCCGTCCCTGGAGCTCTCTCAAGCAGCGTTCTTAATCCCCTCTCCTCGTGCACCAGGAAACAAAGAGGGACGTAAAAGTCTCTTGCCTCTTCGGCAGGTCCAGACCCCTCCCTGGACTCTCTCCCGGCCAGCCGCGGCGCACCAACGCCCTGCAGGCTGTGTTCACGCCGCCAACCTCAGTCCTCTCCCGGCGCTCCGACAAAAGCCGGAGCCTCAGCTCCCAGTCCCGCCCGCCCCGGCGGGCGAGCAGACAAGCCTCTCGGCTGGTGAGTGCCGGTCGGCCCGATCCTCTGCGCTGGAATCTGTCCGCTTTGCCCTCCGCACCCCTGTTGCTGTGCTCTCCTCCGCGGCTCCCAAGCTCCCCCACTCCGCCTCCCGAAGTCTCCACCCGCGAAGGGGCTTCCTAGTGTGTGGACACTTTTCCTCCTTCACAGCTCTCTCCCGCTGGTGCAGGACCCGTCCCTATCCTTTTGTCTCTGTTTAGTTTTTTCTTTTGCCCTAACCAGGTACGTGGGGGGTTCCTTGCCTTTTGGGAGGTCTGAGGTCTTCTGCCAGCGTTCAGTAGGTGTTTTGTAGGAGTTGCTCCACGCGTAGATGTATTTCTGGTGTATCTGTGGAGAGGAAGGTGATCTCCGCGTCTTACTCTTCTGCCATCTTCCCGGAAGTCTCCTGGGCTTTTCTTTGTTGGAAGATTTTTAATCACAGTTTCAATTTCAGTGCTTGTGATTGGTCTGTTCATATTTTCTATTTCTTCCTGATTCAGTCTTGGCAGGTTGTGCATTTCTAAGAATTTGTCCATTTCTTCCAGATTGTCCATTTTATTGGCATAGAGTTGCTTGTAGTAATCTCTGATGATCTCTTTTATTTCTGCAGTGTCAGTTTTTACCTCTCCTTTTTCATTTCTAATTCTATTGATTTGAGTCTTCTCCCTTTTTTTCTTGATGAGTCTGGCTAGTGGTTTATCTATTTTGTTTATCTTCTCAAAGAACCAGCTTTTAGTTTTATTGATCTTTGCTATTGTTTCCTTCATTTCTTTTTCATTTATTTCTGATCTGATTTTTATGATTTCTTTCCTTCTGCTAGCTTTGGGGTTTTTTTGTTCTTCTTTCTCTAATTTGTTGAGGTGCAAGGTTAGGTTGTTTATTCTAGATGCTTCCTGCTTCTTAAGGTGGGCTTGTATTGCTATAAACTTCCCCCTTAGAACTGCTTTTGCTGCATCCCACAAGTTTTGGGTCGTTGTGTCTCCATTGTCACTTGTTTCTAGGTATTTTTTGATTTCCTCTTTGATTTCTTCAGTGATCACTTCATTATTAAGTAGTGTATTGTTTAGCCTCCATGTGTTTGTATTTTTTACAGATCTTTTCCTGTAATTGATATCTAGTCTCATGGCATTGTGGTCAGAAAAGATACTTGATACAATTTCAATTTTCTTAAATTTACCAAGGCTTGATTTGTGACCCAAGATATGATCTATCCTGGAGAATGTTCCATGAGCACTTGAGAAAAATGCGTATTCTGTTGTTTTTGGATGGAGTGTCCTATAAATATCAATTAAGTCCATCTCGTTTAATGTATCATTTAAAGCTTGTGTTTCCTTATTTATTTTCATTTTGGATGATCTGTCCATAGGTGAAAGTGGAGTGTTTAAGTCCCCTACTATGAATGTGTTACTGTCGATTTCCCCTTTTATGGCTGTTAGTATTTGCCTTATGTATTGAGGTGCTCCTATGTTGGGTGCATAAATATTTACAATTGTTATATCTTCTTCTTGGATCGATCCCTTGATCATTATGTAGTGTTCTTCTTTGTCTCTTTTAATAGTCCTTATTTTAAAGTCTATTTTGTCTGATATGAGAATTGCTACTCCAGCTTTCTTTTGGTTTCCATTTGCATTGAATACCTTTTTCCATCCCCTTACTTTCAGTCTGTATGTGTCTCTAGGTCTGAAGTGGGTCTCTTGTAGATAGCATATATATGGGTCTTGTTTTTGTATCAATTCAGCTAATCTGTGTCTTTTGGTGGGGCCATTTAGTCCATTTACATTTAAGGTAATTATTGATATGTATGTTCCTATTCCCAGTTTCTAAATTGTTTTGGGTTCGTTATTATAGGTCTTTTCCTTCTCTTATGTTTCTTGCCTAGAGAAGATCCTTTAGCATTTGTTGTAAAGCTGGTTTGGTGGTGCTGAAGTCTCACAGCTTTTGCTTGTCTGTAAAGGTTTTAATTTTTCCATCAAATCTGAATGAGATCCTTGCTGGGTAGAGCAGTCTTGGCTGCAGGTTTTTCTCCTTCATCACTTTCAGTATGTCCTGCCACTCCCTTCTGGCTTGTAGGGTTTCTGCTGAGAGATCAGCTGTTAACCTTATGGGGATTCCCTTATGTGTTATTTGTTGTTTTTCCCTTGCTGCTTTTAATATGCTTTCTTTGTATTTAATTTTTGACAGTTTGATTAATATGTGTCTTGGCGTTGTTCTCCTTGTATTTATCCTGTATGGGACTCTCTGTGCTTCCTGGACTTGATTAACTATTTCCTTTCCCATATTAGGGAAGTTTTTAACTATAATCTCTTCAAATATCTTCTCAGTCCCTTTCTTTTTCTCTTCTTCTTCTGGAACCCCTATAATTCGAATGTTGGTGCGTTTAATGTTGTCCCAGAGGTCTCTGAGACTGTCCTCAGTTCTTTTCATTCTTTTTTCTTTATTCTGCTCTGCAGTAGTTATTTCCACTATTTTATCTTCCAGGTCACTTATCCGTTCTTCTGCCTCAGTTATTCTGCTATTGATCCCATCTAGAGTACTTTTAATTTCATTTATTGTGTTGTTCATCGTTGCTTGTTTCATCTTTAGTTCTTCTAGGTCCTTGTTAACTGATGCTTGCATTTTGTCCATTCTATTGTCCATTCTATCTCCAAGTTTTCGGATCATCCTTACTATCATTCTTCTGAATTCTTTTTCAGGTAAGCTGCCTATTTCCTCTTCATTTGTTAGGTCTGGTGGGTTTTTATCTTGCTCCTTCATCTGCTGTGTGTTTTTCTGTCTTCTCATTTTGCTTATCTTACTGTGTTTGGGGTCTCCTTTTTGCAGGCTGCAGGTTCGTAGTTCCTGCTGTTTTTGATGTCTGTCCCCAGTGGCTAAGGTTGGTTCAGTGGGTTGTGTAGGTTTCCTGGTGGAGGGGACTAGTGCCTGTGTTGTGGTGGATGAGACTGGATCTTGTCTCTCTAGTGGGCAGGTTCGTGTCTGGTGGTGTGTTTTGGGGTGTCTGTGGCCTTATTATGATTTTAGGCAGCCTCTCTGCTAATGGGTGGGGTTGTGTTCCTGTCTTGCTAGTTGTTTGGCATAGGTTGTCCAGCACTGTGGCTTGCTGGTCGTTGAGTGAAGCTGGGTGCTGGTGTTAAGATGGAGGTCTCTGTGAGATTTTCGCCATTTGATATTATGTGGAGCTGGGAGGTCTCTTGTTGACCAGTGTCCTGAAGTTGGCTCTCCTACCTCAGAGGCAGAGCCCTGACTCCTGGCTGGAGCACCAAGAGCTTTTCATCCACACGGCTCACAATAAAAGGGAGAAAAAGTAGAGGGAATTAGTAGAAGTATGAGGAAAGAAAGAAGGAACGGAGGGAAGGAAGAAGGAAGAAAGAAAGAAAGAAGCAAAGAAGAAGGAAAGAAAGGAGGGAGGGAGGGAAGGAGGAAGGAAGGAAGGAGGGAAAGAAGGAAAAAAGACAGAAACAAAGAAGATACAGTAAAAATAAAATAAAGTATAATAAAATTATTGAATTAAAAAATTCTTATTTAGAAAAAAAAAAGGGATGGATAGAACCTTAGGACAAATGTTGGAAGCAAAGCTATACAGACAAAATCTTACACAGAAGCATACACATACACCCTCACTAAAAGAGGTAAAGGGGGAAAAATCATAAATCTTGCTGTCAGAGACCACCTCCTCAATTTGGGATGATTTGTTGTCTAAAGGAGGGAAGGAAGGAAGGAAAGAAAGAAAGAAAGAAAGAAAGAAAGAAAGAAAGAAAGAAAGAAAGAGTGAAGGTAAAGTATAATAACGTTATTAAAATTAAAATTGATTATTAAGAAAAAAAAATTTTAAAAAAAACCATGAACGGATAGAACCCTAGGACAAATGGTGGAAGCAAGACTATACAGACAAGATCTCACACAGAAGTATACACATATACATTCACAAAAAGAGGAAAAGGGAAAAAAATCATAGATCTTGCTCCTAAAGTCCACTTCCTTAATTTGGGATGATTGGTTGTCTATTCAGGTATTCCACAGATGCAGGGTATATGAAGTTGATTGTGGAGCTTTAATCCGCTGCTTCTGAGGCTGCTGGGAGAGATTTCCCTTTCTCTTCTTTGTTCTCACAGCTTCCAGGGGCTCAGCTTTGGATTTGGCCCTGCCACTGCGTGTAGGTCGCTGGAGGGCGTCTGTTTTTTGCTCAGACAGGGCGGGGTTAAAAGAGCCGCTGATTTGGGGGCTCTGGCGCACTCAGGCCGGCGTGGCGGGAGGGGCACGGCTCGTGGGGCGGGCCTGTGGCGGCAAAGGCCGGCGTGACTTTGCACCAGCCTGAGGCCCGCTGTGCGTTCTCCCGGGGAAGTTGTTCCTGGATCCCGGGAACCTGGCAGTGGTGGGCTGCACAGGCTCCGCGGGAGAGGGGTGTGGATAGTGACCTGTGCTCGCACACAGGCCCCTCGGTGGCGGCAATAGCAGCCTTATCGTCTCCCGCCCGTCTCTGGGGTCCGCACTTTCAGCCGCGGCTCGCACCCGTCTCTGGGGTTCGCGCTTTTAGCCGCGGCTCGCGCCCGTCTCTGGAGCTCCTTTAAGCAGTGTTCTTAAACCTCTCTCCTCACGCACCAGGAAACAAAGAGGGAAGAAAAAGTCTCTTGCCTCTTCGACAGGTGCAGACTTTTCCCCGGACTCCCTCCCAGCTAGACATGGTGCACTAATCCCTTCAGGCTATGTTCAAGCCGCCAACCCCAGTCCTCTCCCTGCGCTCCGGCCTCAGCTCGCAGCCCCGCCCGCCCTGGCGGGTGAGCAGACAAGCCTCTCGGGCTGGTGAGTGCCGGTCGGCACTGATCCTCTGTGCCGGAATCTCCCCGCTTTGCCCTCCGCACCCGTTGCTGTGCACTCCTCCGTGGATCCGAAGCTCCCCCCTCCGCCCCCTGCAGTCTCCGCCCGCGAAGGGGCTTCCTAGTGTGTGGAAACTTTTCCTCCTTCACAGCTCCCTCCCACTGGTGCAGGTGCCGTCCCTATTCTTTTGTATCTGTTTTTTTCTTTTTTTTCTTTTGCCCTACCCAGGTATATGGGGAGTTTCTTGCCTTTTGGGAGGTCTGAGGTCATCTGCCAGCGTTCAGTAGGTGTTCTGTAGGAGTTGTTCCACGTGTAGATGTATTCCTGGTGTATCTGTGGGGAGGAAGGTGATCTCCACGTCTTACTCTTCCGCTATCTTCCGCCAAGACACATTAATCAAACTGTCAAAAATTAAATGCAAAGAAAACATATTAAAAGCAGCAAGGGAAAAACAACAAATAACACACAAGTGAATCCCCATTAGGTTAACAGCTGATCTTTCAGCAGAAACTCTGCGAACCACAAGGGACTGGTAGGACATATTTAAAGTGATGAAGGAGAAAAACCTGAAACCAAGATTATTCTATTCAGCAAGGAGCTCATTCAAATTTGATGGAGATATTAAAATCGTTACAGACAAGCAAAAGCTGAGAGAGTTCAGCACCACAAAACCAGCTTTACAACAAAACCTAAAGGAACTTCTCTAGGCAAGATACACAAGAGAAGGAAAATATCTACAATAACGAACTCAAAACAATTAAGAAAATGGGAATAGGAACATATATATCGATAATTACCTTAAATGTAAATGGATTAAATGCTCCAACCAAAAGACAAAGACTGGCTGAATGGAGAGAAAACCAAAACCCATGTATATGCTGTCTACAAGAGAACCACTTCAGACGTAGGGACACATACAGACTGAAAGTGAGGGGATGGAAAAAGATATTCCATGCAAATTGAAACCAAAAGAAAGCTGGAGTAGCAATTCTCCAGACAAAATAGACTTTAAAATAAAGACTATTACAACACACAAAGAAGGACACTACATAGTGATCAAGGGATCGATACAAGAACAAGATATAAGAATTGTAAATATATATACACCCGACATAGGAGCACCTCAATACGTAAGGCAACTACTAACAGCCATAAAAGGGGAAATCAACAGTAACACATTCATAGGAGTGGAGTTTAACACCCCACTTTCACCAATGGACAGATCATCCAAAATGAAAATAAATAAGGAAATGTAAGCTTTACATGATATATTAAATGAGATGAACTTAATTGATATTTATAGGACATGCCATCCAAAAACAACAGAATACACATTTTTCTCAAGTGCTCATGGAACATTCTCCTGGATAGATCATATCTTGTGTCACAAATCAAGCCTTGGTAAATTTAAGAAAATTGAAATTGTATCAGGTATCTTTTCCGACCACAATGCTATGAGACTAGAAATAAATTACAGGAAAATACCTGAAAAAATACAAACACAAGGAGGCTAAACAATACACTACTTAATAACAAAGTGATCACTGAAGAAATCAAATAGGAAATCAAAAAATACCTAGAAACAAATGGCAATGGATACACAACGACCCAAAACCTATGGGATGCAGCAAAAGCAGTTCTAAGAGGGAAGATTTTGGCAATAAAATCCAACTTTAAGAAAAAGGAAACATCTCGAATAAACAAGCTAACCTTTCACCTAAAGCTAATAGAGAAAGAAGAAGAAAAAAACACCAAAGTTACCAGAAGGAAAGAAATCATAAAAATCAGATCAGAAATAAATGAAAAAAGAAATGAATGAAAAAACAGCAAACATCAATAAAATTAAAAGCTGGTTCTTTGAGAAGATAAATGAAATTGATAAACCATTAGCCAGACTCATCAAGAAAAAAGGGGAGAAGACTCAAATCAATAGAATTAGAAATGAAAAAGGAGAAGTAACAACTGACACTGCAGAAATACATAAGATCATGAGAGGTTACTACAAGCAACTCTATGCCAATAAAATGCACAATCTGGAAGAAATGGACAAATAGTTAGAAATGCACAACCTGCCAAGGCTGAATCAGGAAGATAAAGAAAATATGAAAAGACCAATCACAAGCACTGAAATTGAAATTGTGATTAAAAATCTTCCAACAAATAAAATCCAGGACCAGATAGCTTCAGGTGAATTTTGTCAAACTTTTAGAGAAGAGCGAACACCTATACTTCTCAAACTCTTCCAAAATATAGCAGAGGGAGGAACACTCCCAAACTCATTCTACAAGGCCACCATCACGCTGATACCAAAACCAGACAAGGACAACACAAAGAAAGAAAACTACAGGCCAATATCACTGATGAACATAGATGAAAATATCCTCAACAAAATATTAGCAAACAGAATCCAACAGCACCTTAAAAGGATCATACACCATGATCAAGTGGGATTTATTCCAGGAATGCTAGTATCCTTCAATGTACACAAATCAATCAACGTGATATACCATATTAACAAACTGAAGGAGAAAAACCATATGATCATCTCAATAGATGCAGAGAAAGATTTCAACAAAATTCAACACCCATTTATGATAAAATTCCTCCATAAAGTAGGCATAGAGGGAACTTTCCTCAACATAATAAAGGCCATATATGACAAACCCACAGCCAACATTGTCCTCAATGGTGGAAAACTGAAAGCATTTCCACTAAGACAAGGAACAGGACAAGGTTGCCCACTCTCACCACTCTTATTCAGCATAGTATTTTGAAGTTTTAGCCAAAGCAAGCAGAGAAGAAAAGGAAATAAAAGGAATCCAAGTGGGAAAAGAAGTAAAGCTGTCACTGTTTGCAGATGACATGATACTATACATAGAGAATCCTAAAGATGCTACCAGAAAACTACTAGAGCTAATCAATGAATTTGGTAAAGTGGCAGGATACAAAATTAATGCACAGAAAGCTCTTGCATTCATATACACTAATGATGAAAAATCTGAAAGTGAAATCAAGAAAACACTCCCATTTACCACTGCAAGAAAAGAATAAAATATCTAGGAATAAACCTACCTAAGGAGACAAAAGACCTGTATGCAGAAAATTATAAGACACTGATGAAAGAAATTAAAGATGATACAAATAGATGGAGAGATACACCATGTTCTTGGATTGGAAGAATCAATATTGTGAAAATGACTCTACTATCCAAAGCAATCTACAGATTCAATGCAATCTCTATCAAACTACCACTGGCATTTTTCACAGAACTAGGACAAAAAGTTTCACAATTTGTATAGAAACACAAAACCCCGAATAGCAAAAGCAATCTTGAGAATAAAAAATGGAGCTGGTGGAATCAGGCTCCCTGACTTCAGACTATACTACAAGGTTACAGTAATCAAGACAGTATGGTTCTGGCACAAAAGCAGGAATATAGATCAATAGAACAGGATAGAATGCCCAGAGATAAACCCACGCACGTATGGTCATCTTATCTCTGATAAAGGAGGCAGGAATATACAGTGGAGAAAGGACAGACTCTTTAATAAGTGGTGCTGGAAAAACTGGACAGGTACATGTAAAAGTATGAGATTAGATCACTCCCTATCACCATACACAAGAATAAGCACAAAGTGGAATAAAGACCTAAATATAAAGCCAGAAACTATCATACTCTTAGAGGAAAACATAGGCAGAACACTCTATGACATAAATCACAGCAAGATCCTTTTTGACCCACCTCCTAGAGAAATGGAAATAAAAACAAAATTAAACAAATGGGACCTAATGAAACTTCAAAACTTTTGCACAGCAAAGGAAACCATAAACAAGACCAAAAGACAACCCTCAGAATGGGAGAAAATATTTGCAAATGAAGCAAATGACAAAGGAGTAATCTCCAAAATTTATAAGCAGCTCATGCAGCTCAATAACAAAAACACAAACAACCCAATCCAAAACTGGGCAGAAGACCTAAATAGACGTTTCTCCAAAGAAGATATACAGACTGCCAACAAACACATGAAAGAATGCTCAACATCATTAATCATTAGAGAAATGCAAATCAAAACTACAATGGGATATCATCTCTCATGAGTCAGAATGGTCATCATCAAAAAATGTAGAAATTATAAATGCTGGAGAGGGTGTGGAGAAAAGGGAACACTCTTGCACTGCTGGTGGGAATATGAATTGGTACAGCCACTATGGAGAACAGTATGGCGATTCCTTAAAAACTACAAATAGAACTACTGTATGACCCAGCAATCCCACTACTGGGCATATACCCTGAGAAAACCAAAATTCAAATAGAGTCATGTACCAAAATGTTCATTGCAGCTCTATTTACAATAGCTCAGAGATGGAAACAACCTAACTGTCCATCATCGGATGAATGGATAAAGAAGGTATGGCACATATATACAATGGAATATTACTCAGCCATAAAAAGATACGAAATTGAGCTATTTGTAATGAGGTAAATAGACCTAGAGTCTGTCATACAGAGTGAAATAAGTCAGAAAGAGTGAGTCAAATACCGTATACTTACACATATATATGGAATTTAAGAAAAAAAAGGTCATGAAGAACCTAGGGGTAAGACAGGACTAAAGACACAGACCTACTAGAGAATGGACTTGAGGATATGGGGAGGTGTAAGGGTAAGCTGTGACAAAGCAAGAGAGTGGCATGGACATATATACTGTACCAAATGTAAAATAGATAGCTAGTGGGAAGCAGCTGCATAGTACAGGGAGATCAGCTCGGTGCTTTGTGACCACCTAGTGGGGTGGCATAGGGAGGGTGGGAGGGAGGGAGATGCAAGAGGGGAGAGATATGGGAACATATGTATATGTATAACTGATTCACTTTTTTATAAAGCAGAAACTAGCACACCATTGTAAAGCAATTATACTCCAATAAAGATGTAAAAAAAATAACATTTTAAATACAGGGGGAAGATGGGGGGAAAAGGAACAGAGCTTCAGTGAGCTGTGAAACAACTTCAATAGGCCTAATAAATGTGTAATTGGAATCAACAAAAGAGAGGAGAGTGATGGGGAGACAGAACATATTTGAGAAACTAATAGCTAAATTTTTTCCAAATTTGATGAAATTTATACACCCACACAGATTCAAGTCCAAAAACTCAAATCATAAGAAACATAAAGAGAAGTATAAGGTATATTATATGATGATAATAATAATCAAATTGCTTAAAAACAATAGAATTTGAAAAAAAAGACATATAACATTTATTATTTGAAAGCAGTATAGTCGAAAGCTATAGGCAGTGGGTAAAAGTATGGCTTGAATAATTTTGGATTACTTGTTTTCATACATGCTGATAAAATACATATGCACATGTTAATATATCCTAAGATATGTCTAAATATCACAAATACAGCTTAAAGTACCAAAGAATTTCTAAACAAAGGTTAAACTCAGCACTTAGAAGTTTCTGATATTTGCTCAGGATAACTCTGTTGGACTTTTTACTTTTTACTTTCTTCCACAGCAATGTTTATTTGTTAATTTTTAGTTAATAAAGGGAGCTATTTTGTTAAATATCCTAAATGACAGACCATGGCACTTTAGAAAATAGTATTCTTTTAAAGATTAAAAAAAATGTTAAATTTCCGAAAAAAAACGTAGTTCCAGAGATGGGTCCGAGCTATGGCTATCAGCAGGGACCACAGAGACAAGCATGAGATGCTAAGGCTGCTGCTGCAACCACCAAGAAGCCTGTTTGCAAGCACAGGTCATTATCCACACATCCTCTCACAGAAGCCTGTACAGCCCGTCACTGCTAGGGTCCAGTGATCCAGAGACTAGTTCCCCGGGAGAACACACGGCGTGCCTCAGGCTGTTGTGCTGGGCTGTGCTGCTGCAGGCTCGCCCCGCATTCCATACCTCTTCCTCCACACTGCCTGAGTGAACCAGAGCCCCCTAATCAGCTGCTCCTTTAACCCCGGCATGTCTGAGTGAAGAACAGAGGCCCTCAGGCAACCTACACGCAGAGGCAGGGCCAAATCCAAAGCTGAACCCAAGAAGCTATACGAAAGAAGAAGAGAAAGGGAAATTTCTCCCAGCAGCCTCAGGAGCAGCGGATTAAATCTTCACCATCAATTTGATGTATCCAGCATCTGTGGAATACCTGAATAGATAATTAATCATCCAAAATTGAGGAGGTGGACTTTGAGAGCAAGATACATTATTTTTACCCCTTATCCAATTTTTGTGAGTGTGTATGTGTATGCTTCTGTGTGAGATTTTGTCTGTATAGCTTTGCTTTCACCATTTGCCCTAGGCTTCTGTCCGTCCATCTTTTTTTTTAACTTCTAAAAATTTTTGTTTCTTAATAATTATTTTTTTATTTTAATAACTATTTATTTATTTTATCCTCTTTCTTTCTTTCCACTTTTCTCCCTTTTATTCTCAGCCATGTGATGAAAGGCTCTTGGTGATCCAGGCAGGAGTCAGTGCTGTGCCTCAGAGGTGGGACGGCCAAGTTCAGGACATTGGTCCACAAGAGACCTCCCAGTTCCACGTAATATCAAACTGCAAAAACCTCCCAGTGATCTCCATCTCAAAACCAGCACCCAGCTTCACTCAACGACAAGCAAGCTACAGTGCTGGAAACCCTATGCCAAACAACTAGCAAGACAGGAACACAACCCTACCCATTAGCAGAGAGGCTGCCTAAAATCATAATAAGGCCACAGACACACCAAAACCCACCACCAGACGTGGACCTGCCCACCAGAAAGACAAGATCCAGCCTTATCCAACAGAAAACAGGCACTAGTCCCCTCATCCAGGAAGCCTACACAACCCACTGAACCAACCTTAGCCACTCGGGACAGACACCAAAAACAATGGGAACTACGAACCTGCAGCCTGCAAAAAGGAGACCCCCAACACAGTAAGATAAGCAGAATGAGAAAAAAAAAAAAAACACAGCAGATGAAGGAGCAAGGTAAAACCCACCAGACCTAACAAACGAAGAGGAAATAGTCAGTCTACCTAAAAAAGAATTCAGAATAATGATAGTAAATATGATCAAAAATTTTGGAAATAGAATAGAGGAAATGTAAGAAATATTTAACAAGGACCTAGAAGAACTAAAGAGGAAACAAGCAATGATGAACAACACAATAAATGAAATTAGAAATACTCTAGAAGGGATCAATAGCAGAATAACTGAGGCAGAAGAACAAGTAAGTGACCTGGAAGATAAAATAGTGGAAATAACTACTGCAGAGCAGAATAAAGAAAAAAGAATGAAAAGAACTGAGGACACTCTCAGAGACCTCTGGGACAACATTAAATGTACCAACATTCGAATTATAGGGGTCTCAGAAGAAGAAGAGAAAAAACAAGGAGACTGAGAAAATATTTGAAGAGATTATAGTTGAAAACTTCCCTAATATGGGAAAGGAAATATTTAATCAAGTCAAGGAAGCACATAGAGTCCCATACAGGATCAATCCAAGGAGATACACGCAATGACACATATTAATCAAACTATCAAAAATTAAATACAAAGAAAACAGATTAAAAGCAGCAAGGGAAAAACAACAAATACCACAAAAGGGAATCTCCATAAGGTTAACAGCTGGTCTTTCAGCAGAAACTCTGCAAGCCAGAACGGACTGGCAGGACATATTTAAAGTGATGAAGGAGAAAAACCTACAACCAAGATTACTCTACCCAGCAAGGATTTCATTCAGATTGATGGAGAAATTAAAACCTTTACATACAAGCAAAAGCTGAGAGAGTTCAGTACCATGAAACCAGATTTACAACAAATGCTAAAGGAACTTCTGTAGGCAACAAACACAAGAGAAGGAAAAGACCTACAATAACATACCCAAAACAATTAAGAAAATGGGAATAGGAACATACATATCGATAATTACCTCAAATGTAAATGGATTAAATGCTCCCACCAAAAGACACAGACTGGCTGAATGGATCCAAAACAAGACCCATATATATGTTGTCTACAAGACACCCATTTCAGACCTAGGGACACATACAGACTGAAAGTGAGGGGATGGAAAAAGGTATTCCATGCAAATGGAAATCAAAAGAAAGCTGCAGTAGTAATTCTCAAATCAGAAAAAAATAGACATTAAAATAAAGACTATTACAAGAGACAAAGAAAGACACTACATAATGATCAAGGGATCGATCCAAGAAGAAGATATAACACTTGTAAATATTTATGCACCCAACATAGGAGCACCTCAATACATAAGGCAAATACCAACAGCCATAAAAGGGGAAATCGACAGTAACACATTCATAGTAGGGGACTTAAACACTCCACTTTCACCCATGGACAGATCATCCAAAATGAAAATAAATAAAGAAACACAAGCTTTAAATGATACATTAAACAAGATGGACTTAATTGATATTTATAGGACACTCCATCCAAAAACAACAGAATACACATTTTTCTCAAGTGCTCATGGAACATTCTCCAGGATAGATCATATCTTGAGTCACAAATCAAGCCTTGGTAAATTTAAGAAAATTGAAATTGTATCAAGTATCTTTTCTGACCACAATGCCATGAGACTAGATATCAATTACAGGAAAAGATCTGTAAAAAATACAAACACATGGAGGCTAAACAATACACTACTTAATAATGAAGTGATCACTGAAGAAATCAAAGAGGAAATCAAAAAATACCTAGAAACAAATGACAATGGAGACACAATGACCCAAAACTTGTGGGATGCAGCAAAAGCAGTTCTAAGGGGGAAGTTTATAGCAATACAAGCCCACCTTAAGAAGCAGGAAGCATCTAGAATAAACAACCTAACCTTGCACCTCAAACAATTAGAGAAAGAAGAACAAAAAAACCCCAAAGCTAGCAGAAGGAAAGAAATCATAAAAATCAGATCAGAAATAAATGAAAAAGAAATGAAGGAAACAATAGCAAAGATCAGTAAAACTAAAAGCTGGTTCTTTGAGAAGATAAACAAAATAGATAAACCACTAGCCAGACTCATCAAGAAAAAAAGGAGAAGACTCAAATCAATAGAATTAGAAATGAAAAAAGAGAGGTAACAACTGACACTGCAGAAATAAAAGAGGTCATCAGAGATTACTACAAGCAACTCTATGCCAATAAAATGGACAATCTGGAAGAAATGGACAAATTCTTAGAAATGCACAACCTGCCAAGACTGAATCAGGAAGAAATAGAAAATATGAACAGACCAATCACAAGCACTGAAATTGAAACTGTGATTAAAAATCTTCCAACAAAGAAAAGCCCAGGACCAGATGGCTTCACAGGTGAATTCTATCAAACATTTAGAGAAGAGCTAACACCTATCCTTCTCAAACTCTTCCAAAATATAGCAGAGGGAGGAATACTCCCAAACTCCTTCTATGAGGCCACAATCACCTTGATACCAAAACCAGACAAGGATGTCACAAGGAAAGAAAATTACAGGCCAATATCACTGATGAACATAGATGCAAAAATCCTCAACAAAATACTAGGAAACAGAATCCAACAGCACATTAAAAGGATCATACACCATGATCAAGTGGGGTTTATTCCAGGAATGCAAGGATTCTTCAATATACACAAATCTATCAATGTGATAAACCATATTAACAAATTGAAAAAGAAAAACCATATGATCATCTCAATAGATGCAGAGAAAGCTTTTGACAAAATTCAACACCCATTTATGATAAAAACCCTGCAGAAAGTAGGCATAGAGGGAACTTTCCTCAACATATTAAAGGCCATATATGACAAGCCCACAGCAAACATCATCCTCAATGGTGAAAAACTGAAAGCATTTCCACTAAGATCAGGAACAAGACAAGGTTGCCCACTCTCACCACTCTTATTCAACACAGTTTTGGAAGTTTTAGCCACAGCAATCAGAGAAGAAAAGGAAATAAAAGGAATCCATATCGGAAAAGAAGAAGTAAAGCTGTCACTGTTTGCAGATGACATGATACTATATATAGAGAATCCTAAAGATGCTACCAGAAAACTACTAGAGCTAATCAATGAATTTGGTAAAGTGGCAGAATACAAAATTAATGCACAGAAATCTCTGGCATTCCTATATACTAATGATGAAAAATCTGAAAGTGAAATCAAGAACACACTCCCATTTACCATTGCAACAAAAAGAATAAAATATCTAGGAATAAACCTACCTAAGGAGACAAAAGACCTGTATGCAGAAAATTATAAGACACTGATGAAAGAAATTAAAGATGATACAAATAGATGGAGAGATATACCATGTTCTTGGATTGGAAGAATCAACATTGTGAAGATGACTCTACTACACAAAGCAATCTATAGATTCAATGCAATCCCTATCAAACTACCACTGGCATTTTTCACAGAACTAGAACAAAAAATTTTGCAATTTGTATGGAAACACAAAAGACCCCGAATAGCCAAAGCAATCTTGAGAACGAAAAAAGGAACTGGAGGAATCAGGCTCCCTGACTTCAGACTATACTACAAAGCTACAGTTATCAAGACGGTATGGTACTGGCACAAAAACAGAAATAATGATCAATGGAACAGGATAGAAAGCCCAGAGATAAACCCATGCACATATGGACACCTTATCTTTGATAAAGGTGGCAGGAATGTACAGTGTAGAAAAGACAGCCTCTTCAATAAGTGGTGCTGGGAAAACTGGACAGGTACATGTAAAAGTATGAGATTAGATCACTCCCTAACACCATAAACAAAAATAAGCTCAAAATGGATTAAAGACCTAAATATAAGGCCAGAAACAATCAAACTCTTAGAGGAAAACATAGGCAGAACACTCTATGACATAAATCACAGCAAGATCCTTTCTGACCCACCTCCTAGAGTAATGGAAATAAAAACAAAAATAAACAAACGGGACCTAATGAAACTTCAAAGCTTTTGTACAGCAAAGGAAACCATAAATAAGACCAAAGACAACCCTCAGAATGGGAGAAAATATTTGCAAATGAAGCAACTGACAGACGATTAATCTCCAAAATTTACAAGCAGCTCATGCAGTTCAATAACAAAAAAACAAACAACCCAATCCAAAAATGGGCAGAAGACCTAAATAGACATTTCTCCAAAGAAGATATACAGAATGCCAACAAACACATGAAAGAATGCTCAACATCATTAATCATTAGAGAAATGCAAATCAAAACTAAAATGAGATATCATCTCACACCAGTCAGAATAGCCATCATCAAAAAATCTAGAAACAATAAATGCTGGAGAGGGTGTGGAGAAAAGGGAACACTCTTGCACTGCTGGTGGGAATGAGAATTGGTTCAGCCACTATGGAGAACAGTATGGAGGTTCCTTAAAAAGCTACAAATAGAACTACCATATGACCCAGCAATCCCACTACTGGGCATATACCCTGAGAAAACCGAAATTCAAAAAGAGTCATGTACCAAAATGTTTATTGCAGCTCTATTTACAATAGCCCGGAGATGGAAACAACCTAAGTGCCTATCATCAGATGAATGGATAAAGAAGATGTGGCACATATATACAATGTAATATTACTCAGCCATAAAAAGAAACGAAATTGAGCTATTTGTAATGAGGTGGATAGACCTAGAGTCTGTCATACAGAGTGAAGTAAGTCAGAAAGAAAAAGACAAATACCGTATGCTAACACATATATATGGAATATAAGAAAAAAAATGTCATGAAGAACCTAGGGGTAAGGCAGGAATAAAGACGCAGACCTCCTAGAGAACGGACTTGAGGTTATGGGGAGGGGGAAGTGTGAGCTGTGACAGGGCGAGAGAGAGTCATGGACATATACACACTAACAAACGTAGTAAGGTAGATAGCTAGTTGGAAGCAGCCGCATGGCACAGGGATATTGGTTTGGTGCTTTGTGACAGCCTGGAGGGGTGGGATAGGGAGGGTGGGAGGGAGGGAGACACAAGAGGGAAGAGATATGGGAACATATGTATATGTATAACTGATTCACTTTGTTATAAAGCAGAAACTAACACACCATTGTAAAGCAATTATACCCCAATAAAGATTTTTTTAAAAAAAAAGGGGAAATCGACAGTAACACATTCATAGTAGGGGACTTTAACACCCCACTTTCACCAATGGACAGATCACTGAAAATGAAAATAAATAAGGAAACACAAGCTTCAAATTATACATTAAACAAGGTGGACCTAATTGATATTTATAGGACATTCCATCCAAAAACAACGGAATACACATTTTTCTCAAGTGCTCATGAAACATTCACCAGGATAGATCATATCTTGGGTCACAAATTAATCCTTGGTAAATTTAAGAAAATTGAAATTGTATCCAGTATCTTTTGCGACCACAATGCTATGAGACTAGATATCAATTACAGGAAAAGATCTGTAAAATATACAAGCAAATGGAGGCTAAACAATACACTACTTAATAATGAAGTGATCACTGAAGAAATCAAAGAGGAAATCAAAAAATACCTAGAAACAAATGACAATGGAGACACGACGACCCCAAACCTATGGGATGAAGCAAAAGCAGTTCTAAGTGGGAAGTTTATAGCTATACAATCCTACCTTAAGAAACAGGAAACATCTCAAATAAACCACATAACCTTGAACCTAAAGCAATTAGAGAAAGAAGAACAAAAATCCCCAAAGTTAGCAGAAGGAAAGAAATCATAAAGATCAGATCAGAAATAAATGAAAAAGAAATGAAGGAAATGAGAGTGAAGATCAGTAAAACTAAAAGCTGGTTCTTTGAGAAGATAAACAAACTTGATAAACCGTTAGCCAGCCTCATCAAGAAAAAAAGGGAGAAGACTCAAATCAATAGAATTAGAAATGAAAAAGGAGAAGTAACAACTGACACTGCAGAAATACAAAAGATCATGAGAGATTACTACAAGCAACTCTATTCCAATAAAATGTACAACCTGGAAGAAACGGACAAATTCTTAGAAATGCACCACTGCTGTGACTGAACCATGAAGAAATACAAAATATGAACAGACAAATCACAAGCATTGAAATTGAAATGGTGATTAAAAATCTTCCAACAATAGCCCAGCACCAGATGGTTTCACAGGCGAATTCTATCAAACCTTTAGGGAAGAGCTAACACATATTTTTCTCAAACTCTTCCAAAATATGGCAGAGGGCGGAACACTTGCAAACTCATTCTATGAGGCCAACATCACCCTGATACCCAAACCAGGCAAAGATGTCACAAAGAAAGAAAACTACAGGCCGATATCACTGATGAACATAGACGCAAAAACCCTCAACAAAATACTAGCAAACAGAATCCAACGGCACATTAAAAGGGTCATACTCCATGATCAAGTGGGGTTTATTCCAGGAATGCAAGGATTCTTCAATATACGCAAATCAATCAACATGATACACCACATTAACAAATTGAAGGAGAGAAGCCATATGATCACCTCAATAGATGCAGAGAAAGCTTTTGACAAAATTCAACACATTTTTTACGATAAAAACCCTGCAGAAAGTAAGCATAGAGGGAACTCTCCTCAACATAATAAAGGCCATATATGACAAACCCACAACCAACATTGTCCTCAATGGTGAAAAACTGAAACCATTTCCAGTAAGATCAGGAACAAGACAAGGATCCCTACTCTGATCACTATTATTCAATGCATAGTTTTGGAAATTTTAGCCACATCAATCAGAGAAGAAAAGGAAATAAAAGGAATCCAAATTGGAAAAGAAGAAGTAAAACTGTCACTGTTTGCAGATGACATGATACTATACATAGAGAATCCTAAAGATGCTACCAGAAAACTACTAGAGCTAATCAATGAATTTGGTAAAGTAGCAGGATACAAAATTAATGCATAGAAATCTCTGGCATTCCTATACACTAATGATGAAAAATCTGAAAGTGAAATCAAGAAAACACTCCCATTTACCACTGCAAGAAAAAGAATAAAATATCTAGGAATAAACCTACCTAAGGAGACAAAAGACCTGTATGCAGAAAATTATAACACACTGTTGAAAGAAATTAAAGATGATACAAATATATTGAGAGATATAGCATGTTGTTGGATTGGAAGAATCAACATTGTGAAAATGACTCTACTACCCAAAGCAATCTACAGATTCAATGCAATCCCTATCAAACTACCCCTGGCATTTTTTACAGAACTAGGTCAAAAAATTTCACAATTTGTATGGGAACACAAAAGACCCCGAATAGCCAAAGCAATCTTGAGAACGAAAAATGGAGCTGGAGGAATCAGGCTCCCTGACTTCAGACTATACTACAAAGCTACAGTAATCAAGACAGTATGGTACTGGCACAAAAACAGAAAGATAGATCAATGGAACAGGGTAGAAAGCCCAGATATAAACCCATGCAATATGGTCACCTTATGTTTGATAAAGGAGGCATAATATACAGTGTAGAAAAGACAGCCTCTTCAATAAGTGGTGCTGTGAAAACTGGGCAGATATATGTAAAAGTATGAGATTAGAACACTCCATAACACCCTACCCAAAAATAAGCTCAAAATGGATTAATGACCTAAATGTAAGGCCTGATTTACTTTATTATAGAGCAGAAACTAACACACCTTTTTAAAGAAATTATACTCCAATAAAGATGTTAAATATATATATATATATATATATATATATATATAGTCATCATGTTGTACATTGCATTCTTAGTATTTATTTATTTTTTAACTGCAAGTTTGTATCTTTTGGCCTTCTTCTTCCAGTTCCTCCACCTCCACCCCCATCTCTGTTAGCCACATATCTGATGACTTTTTCTGTGAGTTTTTTAAAAAGACTCAACAGATAGGTGACATCATACAGTATTTGTCTTATCTGTCTGACTTATTTCACTTAGCAGTATGCCCTCAAGGTACATCCATTTTGTCATAAGCAGCATTATTTCACCCTTTTATGGATGAGTAATATTCCATTTTGTATTCATATAACAACTTATCCATTTATCAATCAATATATTCAGGTGTTTCCAAGTCTTGGCTATTATAAATAAATCTGTAATAAACGTAAGAGAGTAGATGTCTTTTTGGGTTATTGTTTTCGTTTTATTCATATATATACCCAGAATTGTTATTAATGGATCATATGGTAGCTTTATTTTTAGTTTTTTAAAGAACTCCATACTGTTTTCCATAGATGCTGTACAAATTTACATTCCCATCAACAGTGCATAAAGGTCCCCTTTTCTCCACATCTTCATCAGCATTTGCATCTCTTGTCTTTTTGTAGATATTCAGTCTAAGAAGGGTGAGGGGACAACTTTTTATGGCTTCGATTTGCATTTCCCTAATGATTACTAGTGTTGAACACTTTTCCATGTACCTATTTGCCATTTTTATATCTTCGTTGGAAAAAATGTCTATTAGGATTCTTTGCCCATTTTTAAATTGTTTTTTTTTCACTATTGTGTTGTAAGAGTTCTTTATATATTTTGGATATTACCTCCTTATCAAATGTATGATTTGCAAATATTTTTCCCATTATGTAGGTTGCCTTTTTACTTTGTTAATTATTTATTTTGCTGTGAAGAAGGATTTTAGTATGATATAGTCTCACCTGTTTATTTTTATTTTTGTTGCTTGTGCTTTAGGTGTCATATGCAAAAACTAATTGCCAAGACACATGTCAAGAAGCTTGGTCCCTATGTTTTCCTTTAGGAGTTTTATGGATTCAGGTATTGCATTTAAGTATTTAATCTATTTGAAGTTAATTTTTGTGAGTGGTGTAAGATAGGGGTGTGTTTCAGTCTATTACATGCGAATTTTCCCAGGACCATTAATTTAAAAAACTGACTTTTCCCCCTGTGTATTCTTGGCTCATTTGTCAAATTTTAGTTGACTCTATATGCATGGATTTATTTCAGGTTTCTTGATTCTGTTCCATTGGTCTATTTTTATCCCTGTGCCATAATTTTTTATTTACCATAACTTTATAATATATCTTGGAATCAGGAAGTATGATGCCTCTCACTTTGCTTTTCATTCTCAGGATGGCTTTGGTTATTCAGTGTTTTTTCTGTTTGGTTCCATACACATTTTAGAACTGTTTTTCTTCTTCTGTGAAAAATGGTATTTATATATCCTAACAACAAATTATCTAATAGAGAAATAAAGAAAATGATTCCATTTACAGCAGCATGAAAAACAATGAAATATTAAGAATACATTTAATCAAGGAGGTAAAAGATTTCTACAGTGAAAAGGACAAGAAATTGATAAAAGAAATTACAGAAGACACAAATAAATAGAATATCTTGTGTTCATGAATTGGAAAAATTAATATTGTTAAAATGTCCATCCAGGGACTTCCCTGGTGGTTCAGTGGTTAAGACTCTGTGCTTCCACTGTGGGGAGCATGGGTTTCGATCCCTGGTTGGGGAATTATCCCGCATGTCACAAGGTGCAGCCAAAAAAATAATAATGTCCATTCAAAGTCATTGATAGATTCACTGCAATCTTTATCAAGATTCCAACGTCACTTTTTAAAATTTATTTTTAAATTTTATATTGGAGTATAGTTGATTTACAATGTTTTGATAGTTTCGGGTGTTCAGCAAAGTGATTCAGTTATACATGTACATGTATATATTCTTTTCCAAAATCTTTTCCCATTTAGGTTATTACATAATATTGAGCAGAGTTCCCTGTGCTATACAGTAGGTCATTGTTGGTTATCTACTTTAAATATAGCAGTGTGTACATGTCAATACTAAACTCCCAAACTACCAATGCCATTTTATACAGAAGATTAGTCATGAAAGAGATGGACTGACAAATGTTGGAGAACTGAATAGTGACTCTGGGAGTGACAAGGCCCAGCAGGAGTTAGTCCTTCTACCTCTTCTTGTTTGCCTAGACCAATTCAGTCTCTTCATCCTTGGTTTCCTTCCATTTGCAGGACTATGAGTAGAATCAGCAAGAGTCATAGTGGTAATAACCAACCTTCCCTTCCCAATATACCTTAAAAATCATCAGTGTATGAGTTACCAGCAACTTCATCTGGTTGGTACCTAAGACTGTTAAGGAAAAAAAATTAAACCTCTGATTTATATAGATATCATTTTATGCCATTCCAGCTTTATAAAATTTCATTCATGTGAAAATTTATAGTCCAAAACAACGGTCCAATCTGCATTCTTTTATAGTGACATTAAGTTTGACTATTAAAGTCGGGCTATGTGTGACTTTAATATGTAGGTTAATTAAAAATGAACGTTGTTTTTATAAATTATTGGTTTCTGTGGAGGCAAGCAATATTTTTTTTCTGTGTAGAATTGTTTCTGTAAGTATTATTTGGATTTGAAAATATTTTGCAGTGGATCTAAGCCATAGTTTGTTAACTTCAAAATAACACCTGCATTACATTCTCTTGGATTGTACTTATTTTTATGTCGTTTTATAACCCATAGAAAACCAGTACTTTTTATTTTGAAGTTAAAAAATAGAAAAAATATGCATAAAATGATGTATGAAATATGCACAGAATGTCACCATTTAACTGTGAATAGCTATTTCTTGCATATCTAATTATTTTGTATCTGTCTCATTTTTAATTGCACAGAACCAATCATAAAAAGTAAACTGCAGTTTTACAATTTGTGTGCCTAAACATGGGTACTACTGTTTATCTTACTACTTGTTTAAATGAGTCTCCTTTGTAAGTTTTAGATGGCATTACACTTATTGTACAATGCTGTATTGGTATAGGAAACAGTACTGTATATTTATAAATATTAAATGAAAATACTGTATTTTGTGAACTTAAAAATGGTTGTTAAATTCTCCCAACTAGTTTGAGCTTTGCAGTATTTCTAAAGTGGATACATAATTCTAAATTCTATTCCATTGGAAAAAACTGGCAAATCATTATGATGTTGATATTTTTCCAGTAATTCATTATTTTACTTTTAAATTTAATTGCCACAATAAAGGAAAAATTTTAACCAAGGAATATGGAAATGATGTATGATTGTCCTAAATTTTGCCAATTGGTTATGATGGAATTAATGTGCTTTTAAAATGCACATCAATATCTATTATTTTAAAGTAATTTATAAAATAAAATGTTTATATTTTAAATAAACCAGTATGTTTTTTGTTTTGTTTTGTTTTTTAATTTTGATATGTAGCATAGCAGTATTTTCTAATTTAAGAGGTACTTTAAGGATTATAAACAATGGTATATACCTTCTCTGTAATGTCTGAAAATATAATCTATTGTGATATTCTACAGGTATTAATTTTTAAATAGAGCAAACATGTTGAATTAAAAATATGAATAATTCCAACAATTTACAATTTGCTTTGGTCAAAATTTCTGTGTTCATCACATGACTCATTTATGAAGATGTTTATTCAATACGAATATTGTTTCAAGTTTGTATTGGAAAATTATAGCTAAACATCTCATTGTCACGAGTCTATAGAAGAAGCACAGTGCTTCCCTGGTGGTGCAGTGGATGAGAGTCTGCCTGCAGATGCAGGGCACACAGGTTCGTGCCCCGGTCCAGGAAGATCCCACATGCCGCGAAGCGGCTGGGCCTGTGAGCCATGGCGTTGAGCCTGCGCATCCGTAGCCTGTGCTCCGCAACCGGAGAGGCCACAACAGTGAGAGGCCCGCGAACCGCAAAAAAAAAAAAAGAAGCACAATTTTATCACTTTGTCTTGCTTGTAGTCATTAACTCATTAAATTTGCATATTTAAAAAGAAACAGAACAGGGAACATCCTAGGTTTTGCCAGAGAAGATTTCCGAAAGACAGATGTAGGAGGGAAGGTACAGCTTGTATCAGATGCCCATATTTTATCTCCTGGGTTTCACTTTCCCTCGAAGGCTCTGGTCCTCACTGCCACTCCTTGTAAGGGAACAGCCTTCCTGATTTAATCAGAACAGAAGAAATTCCCAGGTTTGGACAAAGAGAAGCTTGGGAAGAAAAGCCTGCAGGAAAGAAGGAGGGGCTGCCCCCAGCTCATCCCTCAGGATCACCTCTTCCATAGTGGATTCTGTCTTTAAACTCCAGCTCAAGAAGTTATGCAAACTATACCAATTTGGATTGCATCTGGCAACAAATAATAAAAGCAAACAAGCATACAAACAAACCCAGAGGTTTAAACAAGTAGGGGTAATATATATACATATATATTCAGCAAGAAATCAAGAGTTAGAGTCCAGGACCCACTGGGTATCCAGGCCCCTGTGTCTCTATGTTCTACTATTCTTACCTGTGGTATCATCCTCAGGGTATATATAGGAGTCTATCTATGAGACAGATAGCCCCTATAGCACCAGGCACCATGTCTGCATTGTAGGAAGTAAGGACAGGAAAAGGCAAAAGTTATGTGTCCACTGAGTCTATCCTCTTTTAAAAACTCTTTTGTGAAATTGCCACACAGTTACTTCTGCTTGCATATCATTGGTCAGAACTAAATCTTCTGGCTACCCCTCTGCAAGCTGAGGGAGGCTAAGAAGTGTCGGTTTCCCCCACCCCTGCTGGGCCCACTTCTGCCCCAAACAAAATTAGAGTTCTGTTAGACAGGAAGAGGAGAATGGATATTGGGTAAGGACAAGCAGTGTCTGCCACACCCATTTTCTGCTTCTTTGCAACATAACTGAAAGTGACTGCTATTTCACACAAAAAAATTATTAACTACTAAAAAAAAGATTAAAGGCAGAAAGAATGATGAAAAAAGAAAACCTTATTAATGTGGTTAAATTTTGAAAGCAAGTTTTTGTGGCCAGAAGACAAATTCTCACCGAGGCACCTCAGTGGTACCTCACTGGCACCACCTCTCAGGAAATGACGTCTCTGCTCACCCAGCTCCCTCCCAAATCTGAAATACTACCTCTCTTGAGCCTCACGAGCTCTTTCCAAACTAAGGCCAAAGACAGCAGTTGCCTGGGGCCCTATGACCTCCGGTGGTTTCCAGCTTGCCTCATTCATGGCCCATTGGCTGGTCTTGGATAACAAGGGTGTCAGAGGTGGCCATGAGAAACTGGGAATTAGAGGCCCTTCTCCCATTTTTCTGGAAACTTGCCTAAGCCTCCTTGGGAGATGGCAATAGTGTCTTACATAGAGGTGAGCAAATAGGGTATTCCACATAGACCTGAATTTGTGCCTGAAGAGTCATAACTAATGCAAATGCCTTCCCCATTCCAATGTCTCCTCTTTGTTTCTCCACTTGACCTTTTCTTTTCCACTTGACCTTTTGATTAGGATCTCTCCAACCTGCTTCTTGCATTTTCACTCTCTGTGTCTCTACTTCTCCAGCCCTACATCCCAGTCAAGCTATTTCCCACTACCGTCTGAAGGAAGCAAAACCATGTAGTGGTTAAGAGCTCCACTTCTGACGTCCAACTGTTTGGGTACAAATAATGCCTCCCCTATTCCCTAGTTAAAGTAGCCTTGGGCAAGTCATATAACCTTTATGTGTCTTAGTTTCCCATCTGTAAATAAGGTTGCAATATTACCTACTTCATAGGGTTATTGTCTGGATTAAATGAGTTAATGCATAAAGTACCTGACACATAGTAGGTTCTCAATAAATGTTAGCTATTAAAATTCAGCCATGGGCTTTTGATATGGTAGTCCCACTGCTTGGGGTACTCTTTCTTATTTTTGTCAGCAAACTCCCTTTTTTCCTTACAAAATTACTGAAAAATTATCTCCTTTGTGAAATGTTGCTGGAATCCCCTAAGCAAAATAAGGCATTCACATATACTTACTCAACATTTTGTACCTAACCCTGATCTGACATGGATCACTGTATATTATAAAATTGTCACACTTGCTCCTACTAATCTGTGGACTCCTTGAAGATAACGGTCTGTGCCTTATTTCTTTATCCCCAGCATGTCACACATAGCCTGACCCACAATAGACACTTGGTGACTGTTAAGGAATGAATGAATTATTGACAAGTGAATGAATAAAAAATGCAGCTATGGGAATCATATTCTATGTGTGCCCTAGACTTTCCAATAACAGAGTTTATAAGTCCCTCTTTCACGTTGTCCTAAAATGTATTGCCAGGCCTCCTGTTTTATGAAGATATATGGTACTAGAATGCACTAGGCTACCTGTCAGCAGAGGGGACTAGTGTTGAGGGTGGGTTCTGGAGAGAAACAGGAGTTGGAATGGAAGAGGACTAAGTCACCAAGATTTTCAGAGTTGAAAGATTCCATTCCACTCTCTTCCTTCTATGGAACATGCTCTTAGAGGTGTTTCTTAGGGAGAGACGGAGATTTCAGGGCCTACAGCAGCTCCTGTCTGTGTGAAGGATGGGGCAGCTGTCCTTGATTATGGATAAAGAGGCTGGGAACTCAGCCAGAGAAGTCATTAAAAAAATACCAGGGGCTCGTAATAGGCTTATGCTGTCAGATAACCAAGGTCCCAAACAGAATCAGATGTGGCTGGTAAATGCTTTGAGCCAGACTGTAGGTAAGTGTAGGTCCCACTCTCTGATAGTTTCCATTGCATCCAAAAATTGGGTACTCACACAAAACCAAAAACTGACAAGCATGATTTAGACTAGAGCACTGGGTGATAAATGGGAAAGAATGAGGTAGGGAGAATTGTAAAAATCAAACTACTATGTGGTTGCTGCTCTTCCACAGGCTGAGGAGACTCTGGTATTGCCACTGATTGATCCTGTGACCTTGGGCAAGTCCTTTTTTTTTCTCTAGGCCTCAGTCTCCCCAGAGACTGAGAGAACTGCCTCTCTTCAACAAGGCAGTTAGATCTGATGATCTTTAAGAATCCATATGGATCTTTAAATTGTGGCTTGAATAGTAATGAGACATCCAAAGATCTTTACAAACAGGAGAGATCTCAACTGTCTGGCTTGGAAGAAAGGCTGCCCAGCTTGAGGGAAGGGAGCTGTCTAGGATGATCCCCTTGAGGGCTCAATGGACCCTGAATGTCTGTGTCCCTCAGGAGGGCTGGGACTAGTTGTGAGCTCACTCCAGTCCAACAGTATTTGCATTTCTCTGAGTGCCACCCCCAGGGTGAGGTCTTTGCCTTGAAGACTCTGGGAGAGGCCCTGGTTAATGAAAGCATTTCTTCCCTGGAGAGATTGAAGTGGTTTTCTCAGCCTAAGTGGGTGATAATTTTTTCACTTAAATCACATTTATTATAAACCTAAGTGGAGTTTATTTGGAGAATAATTTAGTTTCTCAAGACAACTGGAAAAAAAAACCTATTAGCAGTGGGAGAGAGCTCCAAGCAGCTGGCATTTTCATAGCTCTTTGGAGCTGAGAGTAGTGTGACCAGAAGGGAACACAGCTCCCCAGATCTAGGGCAGGGCCTAGAAATATTCATGTTTCTTTCTGGGAGTTGCAAGAAGGGAAGCATCCTTGAGCTACAGAGAAAATGGATAGGAGGATAATAAAGATACAAAAAAAAAGAAAATCTGACTTAGAGGAAAAGACTTGGACTGCAGAATTGTGGAATTATGGATATTTATAAACTTGAAGGACCTTAAGAGACCTGGATCAAATATACCCATTTTATAAGTTAACTGAAGCCCAAGGGGCAGAGACATGTCCAAATTCATATACATACCTATACACTCACACTCACAAACACACCTTATAGTTATGGAATCATAGATACACAGTATCCTTGAGTCAAATCCTTGTAAAACATTTTATCAACCCCCCACTCATGCTACAAATGGGGACCCAGAAGCCTAAAGAGTAGAAAGGATCAACCCAAGGTCACACAGGGAGTCAGTGGCAAACTAGGGAATTGAGATACAGAGCAAGAAGTATTTGGAAACTCCTTGAAGCATAAAGTTGGGCATGGAAGCAAAGGCTGAGGATATTTGGTACCATGGGCTTAGTAGGCAGACCACCCACAAAGTGTGTGTTTACCCTCTCCAAGGCAATTCTGTCCTGGATCATGGTCTTCATGTTCTAAGATTGCTGCAGAATAAAGGCTCATAGACTAGAGGCACATGGAAAAATTGCTATAGCCTCCAGACTTTCTTTTTTTATCACTTCTCTCATTGTCTCATCTCTCTTCACGTATCCTCTCCTCTCTTGGCCTCCTCAGCACTCTCTGGTTACTCTCTCTCTTATTTCCTGTATTTCAGAGTCACTATACTTAGCCCCCACTCCACACCCCTACCCCGAACCTATCTGAGTGGCACCACTTAGAGCTGGAATGTGCATCCTGTACAGCTCTACAGAGCATCTGTGCTCCACTTCTGTATACAACAAAATGCTTATTACCTTATCTCAGGTAGATATATGAGAGGAAAGACCTAGGCTACACAGTAATGAAGACTTCCCCCCTCCTTGGTGTTATATAACTTTCAAAGGGAGAGTTTGTTACCCCAATGACTTTCTTATTAATAGATAATTATGGTTGGAAATGTGAAGGCAGGGAAGGGAAGATAATTTGATGGGATATAACTGCCCCTAATATAACACCTTAAAGATCTATCATTACAGGCTTAAAATTAGAGATTTCTTCCTTTGCAACACACATTACTTACTTTGTTCCAGGTTCCATGTTAGATATGGGGAGGTTGTGGGAGCAAGGAAGGGGACTGGGATAAAAATAACAAAAGGAAGTTCACAGGGGATGGGACAGGTGACTGCTTAAGGAACTAATTATAATTCAAAGCTAAAGGAAGTGTGAGCTAAACAGCTCCTCATGGAAGCACAAAGGAGAGGCATGATATTTTCCATCTGAGAGGAAGTGAAGGGAATCAGGGAAGGCCGCACAGAAGAACTGGTATTTGAGTTCACCTAGAAAGCTGAAAATGAATTTTACCCAAATGAGGGGAGGGAAGGGAACAGAGGGAAGAGTAGAGGTCTACAGGCTTTAAAGTACAGAGCATGTTTGAGCCTTGTGATTGGGGGATACCAGGGAGGACAAAGCAGATGAGATTTTAAAGGTAAAAGTAGCATAGAAAGGAAGCCTGCAATGTAAGGCTTAAGGGTTTGGATCTTATCCTGAAGGCAATGGAGAGACATCAAAGAATTTTAAGCAGGAGAGTAACATGATAATTTTTTGTTTTCTTTTGTTTTGAATGATAATTATGGAAGCAGTGTGGAGGATTGGCTGGAGGAGGGAAGGCCTAGAAATAGGGAGACCAGTTAGAACATTTTAAAGGTCAGAACTGAGTCAGTGAGATGACAAGCAGTAGAATGAACAGAATTTGGTGATATTGGATTGAGGTGTTTATCAGTCAGCTTCTGCCACAGTTATGCTGCATAACAATCACAGAATCTCAATGCCATATAACAATAAGCATTTATTTCACACTCAAATATCTGCAGGCCATCTGAGGTTCTACTGATTTTGTCTGGGCTTGTCTTGGATTGACTACAGGGATGAGAAGGCACAAAATGTTTCTCAATGCCTAGCTTCAGAATCAGCACCCTGTCACTTATGCCAACTTTCCACTGACTGAAGCAAATCACATAGGCAGGTCTAGTCAGAGTGGAAGGATACTACAATATTACATGCCAGTGGGCATGGATAGAGGGAAGGGTGAATAATTAAGACCACTAATGCTATCAGTCTACTGAAGTTGGATCTGAAAGATGAAGCAGAGGAGAGTTGGGAAAGACTATAACACATTTGAGAAACTGAAAGAAAAGGCCAGTATAGCTGGACCACAGAGAGCAAGGGGAGAGTGGTATGTTACAAAGCTGGTAGAGCCCAGACAATGTAGGTTCTCTCAGGTCATATTAAGGGTTTTGTCTTTATCCTGAAAGCAATGAGAAGCCACTGTAGAGTTTTCAGCCAAGGAAGGACAATTCCCAGAATTTTAGCCTGGACAGCTGGATAGATTATTTACCATTCACTGACATATGGAAAGCTAGAGAAGCCTGGGCTTTTCTCCAGCCCAAGAGCCCAAGGTAAGTTTGTGGTAGATCTTGATAAGTCTAAGCCAGAGTTTCTAAGCTCCCAGCCTTATTAACATTTTAGGCTAAGTAATTCTTTGATGTGGGGTCCTGTCTTGTGCTTTGCAGGATGTTTAGCAGCTTCCTGGTCTTCTAACTACCAGGTACTAGTAGCAACACTTCCCCCAAGTTGTGATAACTAAAAATGTCTCCAGACATTGTCAAATGTTTCCTGGAGGACAAAATCACCCCTGACTGGGAGTCACTGGTATGAACTAATAATGGAAATTTTATTTCCTTCTCCAGTGATTGATTTAAAAGGATTATGTTCTTCAGAGCGCTGGTCATCCCCAAATATCCATTTTCCATTTCATTCTTAGCAATAGAGTGCCAATTTTTAGCCTGGCACATTACTGCCAGATTTTCTTGCAGCTGGCTGTGGTTATGCCACTAAGTTTTGGCCAGTGAGATTTAACTGGAAGACTTTAAAATGGAGAGGATACACCTTCTCATTTATTTGTACCATATTCCTTCCTGAACATGGATGTGATGAATGGATCTTCAACAGCCTTCTAGGATCATGTAGATATGGGCAATTCCTTAAGGATGACAAAATAGAAGACTGGAAGGATCCTGGGTTTCTGATGAGTTTATGAAGCTACCATACCAGCCCTGGACTGCATACCTCTGTTCTCCTGTATAAAATTTTATCATATTTAGGTCACCTGTTTTGATTTGTTTGTTTGTTTTTCTGCCGTGTTGCTGCTGAATCTAAGCCTAACTTGTAAAGCATAAAGCATGTGGTACAATTCTTACCAATGACAAGTGAAGAGAAATCTGTTGTGGAGCTTCTAGGAAAGATTTTCTCTCTCTAAAAATGTTCAAAAGGAAGGATCTCCCTGTCTTTCAGTGTTTGGACATTATTATAAAAACAATGTCTGGCACTACTATGGCCATTTTTTTGACCATAAGAGGAGTAGTTGACATGCTGATGATAATACAGAAAACATATGGAAAGGACCTGGATCCTTGATACTACTGAGCCACTGAATTGGCCAGCATATGTGACCACCTCCAGTGTGTTTGTTAAAGACAACAAATTGTTATAATTTTACCATAATTTAATTTACTTAATTTCTGGTATTTGTACCTTAAAGCCTCCTAACTGAAACAACTAGTTTAGGAAAGGGAAGTGATGAGTTAAGTTGGGATTTGGTGAATTTAGAAAAATATCTGTGGCACATCTAGGCTTGTGATGCCCAACAAGCAGTTGGCTATATAGGTGTGAGACCAAAAGAAGATATGAGAGAGGAGACCTTCAAGAAGGCAGAGGAGTAAGACATGGAGATCAACTTCCTCCCCACAAATACATCAAAAATACATCTACATGTGGAATAACTCCTATAGAACACATAATGAGTGCTGGCAGAAGACCTCAGACTTCCCAAAAGGCAAGAAACTCCCCACGTACCTGGGTAGGGCAAAAGAGAAAAAAAGAAAAAAACAGAGACAAAAGAATAGGGATGGGACCTGCACCTCTGGGAGGGAGATGTGAAGGAGGAAAAGTTACCACACACTAGGAAGCCCCTTCACTGGCAGGGACAGGGGGTGGTCAGGGGGGGAGCCTCAGAGCCACAGATAAGAATGCAGCAACAGGGGTGCAGAGGGCAAAGTGGAGAGATTCTTGCACAGTGGATCAGTGCCAACCAGAACTCACCAACCTGCTTGTCTGCACACCTACCGGGACGGGTGGGGGATGGGAGCTGAAGCTCAGGCTTTGGAGGTCAGATCCCAGGAAGAGGACTGGGGTTGGCTGAGTGAAGACAGCCTGAAGGAGGCTAGTGCGCCACAACTAACCAGGAGGGAGTCAGGGAAAAAGACTGGACCTGCTGAAGAGGCAAGAGACCATAGTTTTGGGGTGCACGAGGAAAGGGGGTTGCTTCCCCATGTGCCAGCAGAAGGCAGAGCACTGCCTAAGTGAGCTCCAGAGTCGGGCTTGAACCATGGCTATCAGCTCAGACCCCAGAGATGGGCATTAAATGCTAAGGCTGCTGCCACCAAGAATTCTGTGCGCAAACACAGGTCACTACCCAAACCCCCCAGGGAGCCTGTGCAGCACCGCACTGCTAGGGTCATGATATCCAAGGACAACTTCCCCGGAAGAATGAATGGCATGCTTCAAGTTGCTGCAATGTCATGCCGGCCTCTGCCACCACAGGCTCACCCCGCATTCCAATTATGACTACCGTATACCTCCCTCTCCCTGAATTGAGTGACCAAGAGAGCCCTAATCAGCTGCTGCTTTAACCCTCTCCAGTCTGGGTGGGGAACAGACACCTGAGGGTGACCTACACACAGAGGAAGGCCCAAACCAGAGCTGAACCCAAGGAGCTGGGTGAACAAGTAAGAGAAAAGGAAATTTCTCTTTGCAGCCTCAGGAGCAACGGATTAAATCCCCACAAACAACTTGATGAGCCCTGTATCTGTGGAATACCTGAATAGACAATGAAAGTTCTCAAAATTGAGGTGGTGGAGTTTGGGAACAACTGCAGACTTGGGGTTTTCTTTCTGCAACTGATTTGTTTCTGATTGTTATGTTTATCTTAGTTTAATGTTTAGTGCTTTCTATCATTGGTGGATTTATTGGTTTGGTTGCTCTCTTCTTTTTTTGTTTTTTAATTTCATTTAATTTTTTATTTTATTATTATTTTTCTTCCTTTTTTTTTTCTTCCTTCTGAGCTCTGTGGCTGGCAGGGTCGTGGTGCTCCAGCCAGGTGTCAGGCCTGAGACTCTGAGGTGGGAGAGCTGAGTCAAGGATATTGGACCATCAGAGACCTCCTGGTCCCATGTAATATCAATTGGTGAGAGCTCTCCCAGACATCTCCATCTCAACACTAAAACCCGGCTCCACCAAATGACCAGCAAGCATCAGTGCTGGATGCCCCATGCCAAAGAACTAGTAAGACAGGAACACAACCCCAACCATTAGCAGAGAGGCTGCACAGTCATACTAAGTTCACAGACACCCCAAAACACAACAGCAGACACGACATTGCCCACCAGAAAGACAAGATCCAGCCCCACCCACCAGAACACAGACACCAGGAAGCCTATAAAAGGCACTGAATCAACCTCACCCACTGGGGGGCAGAAACCAAAAACAACAGGAACTATGAACCTGCAGCCTGCAAAAAGTACACCCCAAACACAGTAAGTTAGAAAAAAAAGAGAAGACAGAGAAATATGCAACAGATGAAGGAGCAAGGTAAACCCCCACAAGACAAAACAAATGAAGAGGAAGTAAGCTCTCTACCTGAAAAGGACTTTAGAGTAATGATAGTAAAGATGATCCAAACTCTTGGAAATAGAATGGAGAAAACACAAGAAATGTTTAACAAGAAACTAGAAGAATTAAAGAGCAAACAAACAATGATGAGCAAGACAATAAATAAAATTAAAAATTCTCTAGAAGGAATCAATAGCAGAATAAATGTGACAGAAGAATGGATAAGTGACCTGGAAAATAAAATAGTGGAAATAACTGCCGCAGAACAGAATAAAGAATTAAAAGAATTGAGGACAGTCTCAGAGACCTCTAGGGCAACATTAACTGCACCAATATTAGAATTATAGGGGTCCCAGAAGAAGAAGAGAAAAAGAAAGGGTCTGAGAAAATATTTGAAGAGATTATAGTTGAAAACTTCCCTAACATGGGAAAGGAAAAGTCAATCAAATCCAGGAGTGCAGAGAGTACCGTGCAGTATAAATCCAAGGAGAAACATGCAAAGACATGCATTAATCAAACAATCAAAATTAAATAGAAAGAAAAAATATTAAAATCAGCAAGGGACTGTAACAATTAACGTACAAGGGAAGCCCCATAAGGTTAACAGCTGATCTTTCAGCAGAAACTCTGCAAGCCAGAAGGGAGTGGCAGGACATACTTAAAGTGATGAAAGGGAAAACACTACAACCAAGATTACTCTACCCAAGAAGGATCTCATTCAGGTTCAACAGAGAATTTAAAACCTTTAAAAACAAGCAAAAGCTAAGAGAATTCAGCACCACCAAACCAGCTTTACACAAATGCTAAAGGAACTTCTCTAGGCAGGAAACACAAGAAAAGGAAAAGACCTACAAAAACAAACCCAAAACAATTAAGAAAATGGTAGGAGGACTTCCGGGAAGATGGCGGAAGAGTAAGACGCAGAGATCACCTTCCTCCCCACAGATACACCAGAAATACATCTACATGTGGAACAACTCCTACAGAACACCTACTGAACGCTGGCAGAAGACCTCAGACCTCCCAAAAGGCAAGAAATCCCCCACGTACCTGGGTAGGGAAAAAGAAAAAAGAATAAACAGAGACAAAAGGATAGGGACGGTACCTGCACCAGTGGGAGGGAGCTGTGAAGGAAGAAAGGTTTCCACACACTAGGAAGCCCCTTCGTGGGCAGAGACTGTGGGTGGTGGAGGGGGAAAGCTTCAGAGCCACGGAGGACAGCACAGCCACAGGGGTGCAGAGGGCAAAGCAGAGAAATTCCCGCACAGAGGATCGGTGCTGACGAGCACTCACCAGCCAGAGAAGCTTGTCTGCTCCCCCGCCGGGGCGGGCAGGGCTGGGAGCTGAGGCTTGGGCTTTGGTCGGAGCACAGGGAGAGGACTGGGGTTGGCAGCATGAACACAGCCTGCAGGCAGTTAGTGCACCACGGCTGGCCGGGAGGGAGTCCGGGGAAAAGTTTGGACCTGCCGAAGAGGCAAGAGACTTTTTCTTCCCTCTTTCTTTCCTGGTGCTCGAAGAGAGGGGATTAAGAGCACTGCTTAAAGGAGCTCCAGAGACGGGCGCGAGACACAGCTAAAAGCGTGGACCCCAGAGACGGGCATGAGACACTAAGGCTGCTGCTGCCACAACCAAGAGGCCTGTATGCGAGCACAGGTCACTATCCACACCCCCTTCTGGGCAGCCTGTGCAGCCCGCCACTGCCAGGGTCCCGGGATCCAGGGACAACGACCCCGGGAGAACGCACGGTGAGCCTCAGGCTGGTGCAATGTCACGTCAGCCTCTGCCGCCGCAGGCTCTCCCTGCACTCCGCGGCCCTCCCTCCCCCCGGCCTGAATGAGCCAGAGTCCCCGAATCAGCAGCTCCTTTAACCCCATCCTGTCTGAGCGAAGAACAGACACCCTCCAGTGACCTACATGCGGAGGCGGGGCCAAATCCAGAGCTAAGCCCCTGGGAGCTGTGAGAACAAAGAAGAGAAAGGGAAATCTCTCCCAGCAGCCTCAGAAGCAGCAGATTAAAGCTCCAAAATCAACTTGATGTACCCTGCATCTGTGGAATACATGAATAGACAACGAATCATCCCAAATTAAGAAGTGGACTTGGAGAGCAAGATGTATAATTTTTTCCCCTTTTCCTCTTTTTGTGAGTCTGTATGTGTATGCTTCTGTGTGAGATTTTGTCTGTATAGCTTTGCTTCCACCATTTGTCCCAGGGTTCTATCCGTCTGTGTTTTTTTAAAAATTATTTTTCTTAATAATTAATTTTTATTTTAATAACTTTATTTTATTTTACTTTATCTTCGTTCTTTCTTTCCTTCCTTCCCTCCTTTAGACAACGAATCATCCCAAATTAAGGAGGTGGACTTTGAGAGCAAGATTTATGATTTTTTCCCCTTTTCCTCTTTTTGTGAGTGTGTATGTGTATGCTTCTGTGTGAGATTTTGTCTGTATAACTTTGCTTCCACCATTTGTCCCAGGGTTCTATCCGTCTGTTTTTTTGGTTTTTTTCTCTTAATAATTACTTTTTTATTTTAATAAATTTATTATATTTTATGTTACTTTATTTTATTTTACTTTATTTTCTTTCTTGCCTTTTTCCTTCCTTCCCTCCTTCCTTCCTCCCTCCCTCCCTCCTTTGTTTGTTTCTTTCTTTCTACTTCTACTAATTCTTTCTTTCTACTTTTTCTCCCTTTTCTTCTTAGCCATGTGGATGAAAGGCTCTTGGTGCTACATCCAGGAGTTAGAGCTGTGCCTCTGAGGTGGGAGAGCGAGCTTCAGAACACTGGTCCACAAGAGACCTCTCAGCTACACATAATATCAAATGGTAAAAATCTGCCAGAGATCTCCATCTCAACACCAGCACCCAGATTCACTCAACAAGCAGCAACCTACAGTGCTGGACATCCTATATCAAACAATGAGCAAGGTAGGAACACAACCCTACCCATTAGCAGAGAGGCTGCCCCAAATCATAAGTCCACAGACACCCCAAAACACACCACCAGATGTGGACCTGCCCACCAGAAAGACAAGATCCAGCCTCATCCACCAGACACAGGCACTAGTCCCCTCCAACAGGAAGCCTACACAACCCACCGAACCAACCTTAGCCACTGGGGACAGACACCAAAAACAACGGGAACTACAAACCTGCAGCCTGGAAAAAGGAGACCCCAAACACAGTAAGATAAGCAAAATGAGAAGACTGAAAAACACAGAGCAGATGAAGGAGCAAGATAAAAACCCACCAGAACTAACAAACGAAGAGGAAATAGGCAGTCTACCAGAAAAAGAATTCAGAATAATGATAGTAAAGACGATCCAAAATCTTGGAAATAGAATAGACAAAATGCAAGGAACATTTAACAAGGACCTAGAAGAATTAAAGATGAAACAAACAATGATGAACAACACAAGAAATGAAATGAAAAATACTCTAGATGGGATCAATAGCAGAATAACTGAGGCAGAAGAACGGATAAGTGACCTGGAAGATAAAATAGTGAAAATAACTACTGCAGAACAGAATAAAGAAAAGAGAATGAAAAGAACTGAGGACGGTCTCAGAGACCTCTGGGACAACATTAAACACACCAACATTCGAATTATAGGCTTTCCAGAAGAAGAAGAGAAAAAGAAAGGGACTGAGAAAATATTTGAAGAGATTATAGTTGAAAACTTCCCTAATATGGGAAAGGAAATAGTTAATCAAATCCAGGAAGCACAGAGAGTCCAATACAGGATAAATCCAAGGAGAAATACTCCAAGACACATATTAATCAAACTGTCAAAAATTAAATACAAAGAAAGCATATTAAAAGCAGCAAGGGAAAAACAACAAATAACACACAAGGGAATCCCTATAAGGTTAACAGATGATTCTTTAGCAGAAACTCTGCAAGCCAGAAGGGACTGGCAAGACATATTTAAAGTGATGAACGAGAAAAAGCTGCAACCAAGATTACTCTACCCAGCAAGGATCTCATTCAGATTTGATGGAGAAATTAAAACCTTTACAGACAGGCAAAAGCTGAGAGTTCAGCACAACAAAACCTGCTCTACAACAACTGCTAAAGGAACTTCTCTAGACAAGAAACACAAGAGAAGGAAAAGACCTACAGTAACGAACCCAAAATAATTTAGAAAATTGGAATAGGAACATACATATCGATAGTTACCTTAAATGTAAATGGACTAAATGCTCCCACCAAAAGGCACAGATTAGCTTAATGGATACAAAAACAAGACCCATATATTAGCTGTCTACAAGAGACACACTTCAGACCTAGGGACACATACAGACTGAAAGTAAGGGGATGGAAAAATATATTTCATGCAAATGGAAACCAAAAGAAAGGTGGTGTGGCAATAATCATATGAGACAACATAGACTTTAAAATAAAGACTATTAGAAGAGACAAAAAAGGACACTACATAATGATCAAGGGATCAATCCAAGAAGATAGAACAGTTGTAAATATGTATGCACCCAACATAGGAGCACCTCAATACATAAGGCAAATACTAAAAGCCATAAAAGGGGAAATTGACAGTACCACATTCATAGTAGTGGACTTTAACACCCCACTTTCACCCATGGACAGATCATCCAAAATGAAAATAAATAAGAAAACACAAGCTTCAAATGATACATTAAACAAGATGGACTTAATTGATATTTTTAGGACATTCCATTCAAAAAGAACAGAATTCACATTTTTCTCTAGTGCTCATGGAACATTCTCCAGGATAGATCATATCTTGGGTCACAAATCAAGCCTTGGTAAATACAACAAAATTGAAATTTTATCAAGTATCTTTTCTGACCACAACACTATGAGACTAGATATCAATTACAGGAAAAAAGCTGTAAAAAATACAAACACATGGAGGCTAAACAATACACTACTTAATAATGAAGTGATCACTGAAGAAATCAAAGAGGAAATAAAAACATACCTAGAAACATATGACAATGGAGACACGATGACCGAAAATCTATGGGATGCAGCAGAAGCAGTTCTAAGAAGGAAGTTTATAGCAATACAATGCTACCTTAAGAAACAGGAAACATTTCAAATAAACAACCTAACCTTGCACCTAAAGCAATTAGAGAAAGAAGAACAAAAAAACCCCAAAGTTAGCAGAAGAAGGGAAATCATAAAAGTCAGATCAGAAATAAATGAAAAAGAAATGAAGGAAACGATAGCAAAGATCAATAAAACTAAGAGCTGGTTCTTTGAGAAGATAAACAAAATTAATAAACCATTAGCCAGACTTATCAAGAAAAGAAGGGAGAAGACTCAAATCAATAGAATTAGAAATGAAAAAGGAGAAGTAACAACTGATACTGCAGAAATACAAAAGATCATGAGAGATTACTACAAGCAACTCTATGCCAATAAAATGGACAACTTGGAAGAAATGGAAAAATTCTTAGAAAGGCACAACCTACCAATACTGAATCAGGAAGAAATAGAAAATATGAGCAGACCAATCACAAGCACTGAAATTGAAACTGTGATTAAAAATCTTCCAACAAACAAAAGCCCAGGACCATATGGATTCACAGGTGAATTCTATCAAACATTTAGAGAAGAGCTAACAGCTATCCTTCTCAAACTCTTCCAAAATATAGCAGAGGGAGGAACACTCCCAAACTCCTTCTATGAGGCCACCATCACACTGAAACCAAAACCAGACAAGGATGTCACAAAGAAAGAAAATTACAGGTCAATATAACTGATGAACATAGATGCAAAAATCCTCAACAAAATACTAGCAAACAGAATCCAACGGCACATTAAAAGGGTCATACTCCATGATCAAGTGGGGTTTATTCCAGGAATGCAAGGATTCTTCAATATATGCAAATCATTCAATGTGATACACCATATTAACAAACTGAAGGAGAAAAACCATATGATCATCTCAATAGATGCAGAGAAAGCTTTTGACAAAATTCAACACATTTTTTATGACAAAAACCCTGCAGAAAGTTGGCATAGAGGGAACTTTCCTCAACATAATAAAGGCCATTATGACAAACCCACAACCAACATCATTCCCAATGGTGAAAAACTGAAAGAATTTCCACTAAGATCAGGAGCAAGGCAAGGTTGCCCACTCTCACCACTCTTATTCAACATAGTTTTGGAAGTTTTAGCCACAACAATCAGAGAAGAAGGGAAATAAAAGGAATCCAAATTGGAAAAGAAGAAGTAAAACTGTCACTGTTTGCAGATGACATGATACTATACATAGAGAATCTTAAAGATGCTACCAGAAAACTACTAGAGCTAATCAATGAATTTGGTAAAGTAGCAGGATACAAAATTAATGCATAGAAATCTCTGGCATTCCTATACACTAATGATGAAAAATCTGAAATTGAAATCAAGAAAACACTCCCATTTACCATTGCAACAAAAAGAATAAAATATCTAGGAATAAACCTACCTAAGGAGACAAAAGACCTGTATGCAGAAAATTATAAGACACTGATGAAAGAAATTAAAGATAATACAAATAGATGGAGAGATATACCATGTTCTTGGATTGGAAGAATCAGCATTGTGAAAATGACTCTACTACCCAAAGCAATTTACAGATTCAATGCAATCCTTATCAAACTACCACTGGCATTTCTCACAGAACTAGAACAAAAAATTTCAGAATTTGTATGGAAACACAAAAGACCCCGAATGGCCAAAGCGGTCTTGAGAATGGAAACCAGAGCTGGAGGAATCTGGCTTCCTGACTTCAGACTATACTACAAAGCTACAGTAATCAAGACTGTATGGTACTGACACAAAAACAGAAAGATAGATCAATGGAACAGGATAGAAAGCCCAGAGATAAACCCATGCACATATGGTCACCTTATCTTTGATAAAGGAGACAGGAATGTACAGCAGAGAAAGGACAGCCTCTTCAATAAGTGGTGTTAGGAAAACTGGACAGCTATATGTAAAAGTATGAGATTAGATCACTCCCTAACACCATACACATAAATAGCTCAAAATGGATTAAAGACCTAAATGTAAGGCCAGAAACTATCAAACTCTTAGCGGAAAACATAGTCAGGACACTCTATGACATAAATCACAGCAAAAATCACAGCAAGATCCTTTTTGATCCACCTCCTAGAGAAATGGAAATAAAAACAAAAATAAACCAATGGGACGTAATGAAACTTCAATGATTTTGCACAGCAAAGGAAACCATAAACAAGACCAAAATACAACCCTCACAATGGGAGAAAATATTTGCTAATGAGGCAACTGACAAAGGATTTATCTCCAAAATTTATAAGCAGCTCATGCAACTTAATAAAAAAAAAACCAAACAACCCAATCCAAAAATGGGCAGAAGACCTAAGTAGACAATTCTCCAAAGAAGATATACAGACTGCCAACAAACACATGAAAGAATGCTCAGCATCACTTATCATTAGAGAAATGCAAATCAAAATTACAAATAGATATCATGTCACACCAATCAGAATGGCCATCATCAAAATATCTAGAAACAATAAATGCTGGAGAGGGTGTGGAGAAAAGGGAACCCTCTTGCACTGTTGGTGGGAATGTAAATTGATACAGCCACTGTGGAGAACAGCATGGAGGTTCCTTTAAAAACTGCAAATAGAACTACCATATGACCCAGCAATCCCACTACTGGGCATATACCCTGAGAAAAACATAATTCAAAAAGAGTCATGTATCAAAATGTTCATTGCAGCTCTATTTACAGTAGCCCGGAGATGGAAACAACCTAAGTGTCCATCATTGGATGAATGGATAGAGAAGATATGGCACATATATGCAATGTAATATTACTCAGCCATAAAGAGAAATGAAATTGAGCTATTTATAATGAGTTGGATACCCCTAGACTCTGTCATGCAGAGTGATGTAAGTCAGAAAGACAGAGACAAATACTGTATGCTAACACATATATATGGAATTTAAGGGAAAAAATGTCATGAAAAACCTAGGGGTAAAACAGGAATAAAGACACAGACCTACTAGAGAATGGACTTGAGCATATGGGGAGGGCGAAGAGTAAGCTGTGACAAAGCGAGAGAGAGGCATGGACATATATACACTACCAAACTTAAGGTAGATAGCTAGTGGGAAGCAGCCACATAGCACCGGGAAATCAGCTTGGTGCTTTGTGACCGCCTGGAGAAGTTGGATAGAGAGGGTGGGAGGGAGGGAGATGCAAGAGGGAAGAGATATGGGAAAATATGTATATGTCTAACTGATTCATTTTGTTGTAAAGCAGAAACTAACACACCATTGTAAAGCAATTATACTCCAATAAAGATGTAAAAAAAATAAAGTTATTACAAGAAAAAAAAACAAAACCAAGCTAAGAAACAAATTTAATAAATATTAATTATATGGAAAAAAAAAAAAGGTCAGGGTTCTGCCAGGTAGCTGTTGATGACAGAGACCTAGGCCCTTGGGGCACTGCTCACTCCAGGATCCTAGGAGGCCAGCCGTATTAAGTTGTTAGAGAAGACCTGGGTCCTTCTCAAGCAGACCGAAAAAAAAAAAAAAAAGAAAAAAGAAAATGGTAATAGGAACAAACACAATTGATAATGACCTTAAATGTAAATGGATTAAATGCTCCAACAAAAAGACAGAGACTGGCCGAAAGTATACAAAAACAGGATCTGTATACATGCTGTCTACAAGAGACCCACTTCAGACATAGGGACATATATAGACTGAAAGTGAGGGGATGGAAAAAGATATTCCATGCAAATGGAAATCAAAAGAAAGCTGCAGGAGCAATTCTCATATCACACAAAATAGGCTTTAAGATAAAGACTATTACAAGAGACAAAGAAGGACACTACATAATGATAAAGGGATCAATCCTAGAAGAAGATATAGTAATTGTAAATATGTATGCACCCATCAGAGAAGCACCTCAATACATAAGGCAACTGCTAACAACCATAAAAGGGGAAATCAACAATAACACAATCATAATAGGGGACTTTAACACCCTGCTTTCATTAAAGGAAAGATCATCCAAAATGAAAATAAAAAAGGAAACACAAGCTTTAAATGACACGAGTCCTGATGGATTTAATTGATATTTACAAGACATTCCATCCAAGAACAACAGAATACACTTTCTTCTCAAGTGCTCATGGAATATTCTGCAGGATAGATCATATCTTGGGTCACAAGTGAAGCCTTGGTAAATTTAAGGAAAGTGAAATCGTATCAAGTATATTTTCTGGACACAATGCTGCGAGACTAGAATTCAGTTATAGGAAAAAACTGCAAAAAATACAAACACATGGAGGCTAAACAATATGCTACTAAATAACCAAGAGATCACTGAAGAAATCAAAGAGGAAATAAAAAAAATACCCAGAAACAAATGACAATGAAAACACAATGACCCAAAACCTATGGGATGCAGCAAATCAGTTCTAAGAGGGAAGTTTATGACAAAACAAACCTACCTCAAGAAACAGGAAAAATTTCAAATAAAACTCCTAACCTTACACCTAAAGCAATTAAAGAAAGAACCAAAAAACACCAAAGTTAGCAGGAAAAAGAAATCATAAAGTTCAGATCAGAAATAAATGAAAAAGAAATGAAGGACACAACAGCAAAGATCAATAAAACTAAAAGCTGGTTCTTTGAGAAGACAAACAAAATTGATAAACCATTAGCCAGACTCATCAAGAAAAAAAGGGAGAAGATCAAATCATCAGAATCAGAAATGAAAAAGGAGAAGGAACAACTGACAGTGCAGAAATACAAAGAATCATGAGAGATTACTACAAGAAACTATAGGCCAATAACACGGACAACCTGGAAGAAATGGACAAATTCTTAGAAATGCACAACCTTCCAGAGTGAAATAGGAAGAAATAGCAACTATGAGGAGACCAATATCAAGCACTGAAATTGAGACTGTGATTAAAAATCTTCCAACAAACAAAAACCCAGGACCAGATGGCTTCAAAGGCAAATTCCATCAAACATTTAGAGAAGAGTTAACACCTATCCTTCTCAAACTCTTCCAAAATGTAACAGAGAGAGGAACACTGCCCAACTCATTCTACAAGGCCAATATCACCCTGACACCAAAATCAGGCAAAGATGTCACAAAAAAAGAAAACTACAGGCCAATATCACTGATGAACATAGATGCAAAAATCGTTAACAAAATACTGGCAAACAGAATCCAACAGCACATTACAAGGATCATACACCATGATCAAGTGGGGTTTACTGCAGGAATGCAAGGATTCTTCACAATGTGCAAATCAATCAACGTGATACAAAATATTAAAAAACTGAAGTATAAAAACCATGTGACAGTCTCGATAGAATAAAAGGTTTCAACAAAATTCATCACCCATTTATGATAAAAACTCTCGAGAATGTAGGCAGAGGGAACCTACCTCAACATAATAAAGGTCATATATGACAAACCCACAAACAACATCATTCTCAAAGGTGAAAAACTAAAATGCTTCCCTCTAAGATCAGGAACAAGACAAGGTTACCACTCACACCACTATCATCCAACATAGTTTTGGAAGTTTTAGCCACTGCTATCAGAGAAGAAAAAGAAATAAAAGGAATCCAAATTGGAAAAGAAGAAGTAAAACTGTCACTGTTTGCAGATGACATGATAATATACGGAGTATTCTAAAGATGCTACCAGAAAACTACTAGAGCTAATCAATGAATTTGGTAAAGTAGCAGGATACAAAAGTAATGCACAGGACTTCCCTGGTGGCACAGTTGTTGAGAGTCCACCTGCCAATACAGGGGACGCGGGTTTGTGCCCCAGTCTGGGAAGATCCCACATGCCACGGAGCGGCTGGACCCATGAGCCATGGCCGCAGAGCCTACGCGTCCGGAGCCTGTGCCCTGCAACGGGAGAGGCCACAACAGTGAGAGGCCTGTATACCACACACACTAAAAAACAAAGAACAAAAGTAATGCACAGAAATCTCTTGCATTGCTATACACTAACAATGAAAAATCTGAAAGAGGAATTAAGGAAACACTCCTATTTACCATTGCAACAAAAATAATAAAATATCTGGGAATAAACCTATCTAAGGAGACAAAGACCTCTATGCAGAAAACTATAAGACTGATGAAAGAAGTCAAAGATGATACAAACAGATGGAGAGATTTACCATGTTCTTGGATTGGAGAAATTAGCATTGTAAAAATGACTATAATACCCAAAGCAATCTACAGATTCAATGCAATCCCTATCAAACTATCAATGGCATTTTTCACAGAACTAGAACAAAAAAATTCACAATTTGTATGGAAACACAAAAGACCCTGCATCTTGAGAAAAAAAGGAGCTGGAGGAATCAGGCTCCCTGACTTCAGACTATACTACAAAGCTACAGTAATAGTGACAGTATGGTACTGGCAGTAAAACAGAAATATAGATCAATGGAACAGGATAGAAAGCACATGGATAAACCCACACATATATGGTTCCTTTATCTTTGAGAAAGGAGGCAAGAATATACAATGGAGAAAAGAGAGCTTCTTCAATAAGTGGTGCTGGACAGCTACATGTAAAAGAATGAAATTAGAAAACTCCCTAACACCATACACAAAAATAAACTCAAAATGGGTTAAAGACCTAAATGTAAGACACTATCAGACACTTAGAGGAAAACATAGGACACTCTATGACATAAACCACACCAAGATCCTTTTTGTACCACCACCTAGAGAAATGGAAAAAAACACAAAAATAAACAAATGGGACCTAATGAAACTTAAAAGCTTTTGCACAGCAATGGAAGCCATAAACAAGATGAAAAGACAACCTTCTGAATGGGAGAAAATATTTGCAAATGAGGCAACTGACAAAGGATTAATCTCCAAAATTTACAAGCAGCTTATGCAGCTCAATATCAAAAAAAACAAACAACCCAATCCAAAAATGGGGAGAAGACCTAAATAGATATTTCTCCAAAGAAGATATACTGATTGCCAGAAAACACATGAAAGAATGCTCAACATCATTAATCATGAGAGAGATGCAAATCAAAACTACAATGAGATATCATCTCACACCAGTCAGAATGGCCATCATCAAAAAATCTAGAAACAATAAATGTGGAGAAAAGGGAACCCTCTTGCATGTTGGTGGGAATGTAAATTGATACAGCCACTACGGAGAACAGTATGGAGGTTCCTTAAAAAACTAAATGTAGAACTACCGTATGACACAGCAATCCCACTACTGGGCATATACCGTGAGAAACCATAATTCAAAAAGAGTCATGTACCACAATGCTCATTGCAGTTCTACTTACAATAGCCAGGATATGGAAGCAACCTAACTGTCCATCGACAGATGAATAGATAAAGATGTGGAACATATATACAATGGAATATTACTCAGCCGTAAACAGAAATGAAATTGAGTTATTTGTAGTAATGAGGAAAGACCTAGTGTGTATCATACAGAGTGAAGTCAGAAAGAGAAAAACAAATACTGTATGCTAACATATATATATATATATATATATATATATATATAATCTAAAATAAATTAAAAATGGTTCTGATGAACATAGCAGCAGGACAGGAAAAAAGGTGCTGAGGTAGAGAGTGGACTTTAGGATACAGGGAGGCCGAAGTGTGACCTGGGATGAAGTGAAAGAGTAGCACTAACATATATACACTCCCAAATATAAAATAGATAGCTAATGGGAAGCAGTTGCATAGCACAGGGTGATCATCTTTGTGCTTTGTGACCACCTAGAGGGGTAGGATAGGGAGGGTCGGAGGGAGATGCAAGAGTGATGGGATATGGGGATATATGTATACATATAGCTGATTCACTTTCTTATGCAGCAGAAACTAATACAACATTGTAAAACAATTATACTCCAATAAAGATGTTAAAATAAAAAGGAGAAAATATGAGATTTTCCTTGATCCTGGGGAGGGAACACTAGTCCTCATTGTTGCTGGAGGCCTGACTATCCATTGTGACCTCCCTCTCCTTACTCATGCCTAATATATTGGCAAAATCATAATAAGGGAGCTCTACTTCAGGGTTCCAGTGTAAGAATGACAAGAAGCTGCAAAAGAGGAGTTTCTCTAGAATCAGTGATGATGCCTCCAGGGCTGAAAGTCAGTAGTTGCTCCGGCTAACTTCAGAATGTGCTGGTAGTACAGCCTCCATGTCTCATTCACCACAGCCCAAATTCTGAGCTTGCTTTATAACAGTAGCGATGGACTAGATCCAGACACCTTGTGGAACTTCCCTTAGATTTGCTACCAGCTGGTTCCTATCCCTATACTTCTATTAATGCTTGTGTATTTTAGCTAAAGTCCTTTACATGTTCACAGCCACCAGAGGACTCTACGGTCTGGAAAAGCCTTGCCACCAGGCAGTGCAAACCAGTCTTCCTGGAGAGTCATTTATAGTCTACACCAGAGGCCCTCCTACTCCTGCCATTAATTTTAGGCTGGGACCTAAGAGGCCCTAAGAAGGGAGCTCAGAGGCATGGGGTTTTGAAGGGTACTCCAGCACCCTGGCTTTATCTTTGTTACTCAGTTAAAGGCCTTGTGGGAGAAGCAAGAAATCCCCATAGCCCCATAGTGTCATGCATTAAAGCCAAAAGCAGCTGGAAACACAGGCCAAGAGATATATTTGGAAGGTGGATTCCTCCTCCTCTTCCTCCGGAAGGGGCAGGCAGACCTTGGCCTCATGCCCAGATCACAGAACCACAGACTTAGAGCTGAAAAAGCCCTTAGCTATCAGGCAGGAATTCTTAGCCTAGGGGTCCATGAATCACCTAAAATTACATTCAAAATTGTGGCATCAGATTCTCAGAAATCTATGATCCCACAAAAAGTTAAGAAACATTCCAAACCCTTAAAGTTACAAATGAGTCCCTGAGAAGGACTCATTACTTTACACTATGTAATAATCTATTAAACCTTTCTCTTCAAACTGCAGTTCCCTGGGCACATAGAGGGACAAAAGGTGATGACAGTGCTAAGCTAGAGCTGGGCAGCAAGTGCAGCCCAGACTGTATTTGCAGGTGGTAGGATGGGCTAGAAAGGAGAGTGTGAGGAGAATATAGTCAGAAAATCTAGGAGTCTGCTGGGGAAGTTACCAGAATGCCTTATCCTTGTCTGGCTGAGGCCTCCCCTTCCTACTTTCCTTTGACTCCAGGATCTGCTTACTTCTCCTGACATTATGACTGACTTAGCTTCCTTGGGTTCTACTCCATATGCCCATTTGGAGTTTACCTGTGAATTTGAACACAATCTCCTCATCTCCTTCCTTTTTTTTTTTGCCTTCCCTAAAAGTGAGCATCAAGGAACTTTGCATGTTAGTGTTACTCACTTCTGGGTCATGGGAGAACCATACTAGCTAAAGAATCTTACAGAATTTTCTGAGTAACTGACTCTCTTCTATTACTAAACTTAGTGGCCCATGAAACATCAGAGGGGGAAGAGATCTTAGAAAATTCATCAAGTCTAACTCCTTGATGACACAAATGAGGTTCTATGACCCAGAGAGGAAGAGGGATAGACCTGTCATCACAAGAACTTAAGGAACTAGAACTGTACCCCAAGTACATATGAATCCTAGCTCTCTCTAGCATGCTACACTTCTCCTGACTGTCTTTTGGCCTATCTGGGGTAATGCTGGAAGTCTCATTTTGAAGCTCTGGTCAGCAGGCAAAACTGTTAGACTAGTGGGTTTCTTAGGCCCCACTGGAGTCTTCTTCCTAATCTTATGCCTAATACAGGACACTCTCACCCCTGCCACCAGCTCAACCCTCTAGCTCTCAGCTACTTAGCTATGTGTCCTTGGAGGCAGTATGGCAAAAAGGAAAGAGTCCCACAAACTTTGTTTCAGTACCAGATGCAGCACTTGCCAGCTTGACGACTTTAGGCAAGTCACGTCTCAATGCTCAGATATTTTATATCTGGGCACTGGGCACTCTTAATTCCTTTTTTCAAGCTTTACATTTCTTTCATAGCATTTCTCACTCTTGCATACTTTATAATTCCTTTGTTATTGTTTTCCCAATTTCCTATTGGAATGTCGGCTCCATGAGGACAGGGATCTTTGGCTGCCTCATTCCTTTCTGTATGCCCAGCACCTAGAAGAGTGTTTGATTTTTCTGTGTTTTCAGTGAAAAGCTGTTGAATAAATGAATGAGGATTAAATAAGAGAATAAATGGGAGTGCCCAATTTATAGGAAATTCTCACCTTGAGAATTCTCTTGGGCGTTTCATGTGCTGAGCCTGGCAAATATGTGGGATAGCTGAATACCTGTCCGTCTCCTTGGCCTGCCTTCATAGCTACTACTCATTCTCCCCATCCCATGCCAAGGTGAGGTTGTGGCATTCCTGGTTGCAAGGTTGGTGACAATGTACAAGGACCAGGCTGGGAGCTGGTGAAGGAAGTCAGGAGGTTATATCAGTCTAGACCTCTATCTGCCTCCCCAGGATGGTAAGATCCTTGCATGGGTGGAAGTGGGAGGTGCTGTTTTCTCCTCATGTAAAACAAAGATCTAACCCCAAGAAGCATACATGGCAGATTTATTGGCAATTGAGCCCCCTTTGGTAGAATGAATTCAGAAGTAATTGATACTTATGAAGCTCTGGGAAATTCAAAGGCTAACTGCTAAGCATGAGACTGAGAGCTTTGTCATTGTAATGAGAGTCAAATGAATGTTCAGTTTAAGAAACCTGGCCCCTTCTGTTCACTCCCCACTCCCCTCCTTATCTGCCTCACCCTCTGTGCAAGTTGTGCTTGTATTACTTGTCTGTCTGCCAGTCTCCCATCCCATCCCATGTGTCTCCTCTCAGTCTGCCCTTTCTGGGTGACCTAATCAAAACATTTCTCTATTTTTCTCTCTGTCTTTCTCTGGTTCCCAGCTCTCATCCAGAGAAACATTTTGTAGAAGATATTTTGGTAATTCTGAATGGCAAAGCAACTTCATCAGTATGTAAGTCAGCACATAAACTTCTGAACTCCCAGAGGAAAGCCTGTGGATCATCCCACAGAAACTTCTGAGACAGAAGTTGGTATCTCAGCCTCTATGAACTGCTAAACAGACTATGTCTGGGCCTATACATGGGAAATTCGCAGCTGCACAGTACCCAGAAAACTAGGCACACGGTTGGGGGAAGGCAAAGAAGCCACCTAGACTATGTCTATGCCCCTTAACTGATACGTGGTTCTCCTCTGCAACATTCTAAAAAAGAAATTGTCTAGACTTTTCCTGAAATCTCCCATGACAAGGAGCTCACTCCATATAATGACAAGTTGTTACATACATAGTCCACTCAGAAGGTTCTTCCTTCTGTTGAGCTGAAATTGGTCTCCTTATGGCTTCCACCCATGGGTCTTAACTCTGCCTTCTGGGGCTTCCTGAATCCATCTTCTCTCTCTGCCCTTGACAGCTCCTTAGAGGTATGAAGGCAGAGACCACTTCCCTTAAGTGTTCTCTTCTCCAGCATGAAAAGCCACAGCCCTATGTCTTTTGGCTCCCTCTCCTGACTGCTCAGTTCCTTCTGGACACTTCTCACATATGACCCCTTAAATGTATGATATTCAGAGCTGGATACAGCCCTTTAGTAAGGGACTAACCAGGGAAGAGTGGAAAGGTATTGTTACTTACCTTGATCCAACACTATATTTATATTAATACAGCCTGAGTTCCCATTAGAGATTTTTTGCATTGCACTGGTGATGCCTATTAGGCAAAGATTTTAGTCCTTTTCCTGTGAACTGTGTACAGGGCAGTATCTTCCATCCTGTGTATAGCCAGTTGGTTTTTTGCACCCAAGAACAGGATTCTCCATTTCTAACTGTCAATCATGTGGTTAGGTTCAACCTCTTAGTTCAGCCTATAGACATCTTTTTGGAGCCTAACTCTGCAGCTTGAAATATATCCCCTCTCCTCTCATTTTTCAAATTTTAGCAGTGATCTTCTTTCCTCTCTCTGTGTAAGCCTGTTTTGCTATTTTGTTGAGGCATCAAGTTCCTCATTCACTCCTTTAGGAGGGTGGGGGCTATATTCTCCAGTTATTCCAGGGGACAGTTCTCAAGGCGTGTGGTATGAAAATGACCTTGATCAGTGAGCACCTACACAACCTTAGCTGAGAATGCAGCTCCAATGGTCACCTCTCCCCCAGCATAGTCTCTGTCAGGGAGAACCCCATGCATTAGCTGACTCATTCAACAGTGGATAGAGTAAGATCTCCAGTTGACTGCCAGGGATCAGGCTCTAGGATGTCAGGCCAAGCAAGGGCAGACCAGCGTACCAACATAACTCTTGTGATGGCTCAGGAGTTGTCAGGTTTAATTTGCCTCCAGTTGGCTAAGTCTAGTACCCCTTTTCTACCACAGAAGGGCTGGCCTGAGCACTCAGCTTGTTTTTTTCCTCTATAAAACCAGCCTCATCTATGACACACTTGGACAAAAGACTGATTGCTGTAAGGGATGTGTTATCCCTATCCCTATCTTTTTATCAGCCCCCTAAACAGCTTATTTCCTTTTATGTTAATACCTTATTTTATTTTAACTTTTAAAAAATATATTTAAAATATAACATTATATAAATTTGAGGTATACACCATGTTAACTTGATACATTTTATATTGTAATATGATTGTACCTCTATTACAGTACATAATTATCATTTCCTTTTAGTGGTTGGAATAATTAATTTCTAGTCTCTTGGCAAGTTTGATTATTACAATACAATATTGTGGTCTATACTCACTATACTGTGCATTAGATCTTTGGAGCTTATTTACTACTTGTTACAAGTTTGTATTCCTAAACAACATATATCCTATCCCCCCATCCCCTGGTAATCACTATTTTACTTTCTGTTTTTATGACATTGACTTTTATATATTCCACATATAAATGATATTGTACAGTCTTTGTCTGACTTATCTCACTTGGCATGATGTGCTCAAAGTCCAGCTATGTTGTTACAAATGGCAGGATGTCCTTCTTTCTTGTGCCTGAAAAATATTCAATTTTTACTATGTATACAACATCTTCTTTATCTTTTCATTCATTGTTGGGCACTTAGGGTATTTCTGTATCTTGGCTATTGTCAGTAAGGGTGCAGTAAACACAGGAGTGCACATATCTCTTCAATAACCTGTTTTCATTTCCTTTGGGTACATATCCAGAAGTAGAATAGCTGGATCATATGGTAGTTATATTTTTAATATTTTGAGGAACCTTCATACAGTTTTTCATAGTGGCTGCACCAGTTTACATTCCCACCAGTGGTGCACAGGTTTCCCTTTTCTCCACATCCTCCTCAATACATGTTATCTCTTGTCTTCTTAATGATAGCCATTCTAACAGGTGATCTCATGATTTTGATTTGCACTTCCCTGATGATTAGTGATGCTGAGCAGCTTTTCATGTACCTGTTCGCCCTTTGAATGTCTTCTTTGGAAAAATGTCTAGTTAGTTCTTCTGCCCATTTTTAAAATAGAATTGCTTGATTTTTGTTGTTGTTGCTACTGAGTTGTATGAATTCTTTATTTATTTTGGATATTAATCCCTTATCTGATATATGGTTTGCAAAAATCTTCTATTCTGTAGGTTGCTTTCCCCTTTGGTAACCATAAGTTTGTTTTCTATGTCCATGGGTCTATTTCTATTTTGTAACTAAGTTCATTTGTATCATTATTTTTTTTTTAGATTCCACATATAAGCGATATCATATATTTTTCTTTCTCTGCCTGGCTTACTTCACTTAATATGATAATCTCTAGGTCCATTCATGTTGCTGAAAATGACATTCTTTCTTTCTTTTTTATGACCAAGTAGTATTCCATTGTCTGTGTGTGTGTGTGTGTTTGTGTGTGTGTGTGTGTGTGTGTGTGTGTGTGTGTGTATATATATATCACATCTTTTTTATCCATTCCTCTGTTGATGGACATTTAGGTTGCTTCCATGTCTTGGTTATTGTACATAGTGCTGCAATGAATATTGGGGTGCATGTATCTATTCGAATTATAGTTTTCTTTGGATATATGCCCAGGAGTTGGATTGCAGGATCATATAGTAACTCTATTTGTAGTTTTTTAAGGAACCTCCACACCATTCTCCACAGTAGCTGTACCAATTTACATTCCCAGAAGCTTTTAAGTTTGATGTATTCACATTTGCTGATTTTTTTCTTCTGTTGTTTGTGCTTCTGTATCATCCAGAAAAATCATTGCCAAGACTAACATCAAGGAACTTCTTCCTTACGTTTTCTTCTAGTAGTTTTAGGGTATCAGGTCTCATGTTTAATCTTTGATCCATTTTGAGTTAATTTTTGTGAGTGGTGCAAGATAGGAGTCCAGTTTCATTGTTCTGCATGTATTTATCCAGATTTCCCAACCCTTTTCATTGAAGACACTATCCTTTTCCCATTAAGTGTTCTTGGCTGCTTTGTGGAATATTAGGTGACCACACATGCAGGGGTTTAATTCTGAGTTCTTTATTCTGTTCCATTGGTCTATGTGTCTATGTTCATGTCAATACTGTACTGTTCTTATTACTATACTTTTGTAGTATAGTTTGAAATAACAGGAAGTGTGATAACTCTGGTTTTGTTCTTTCTCTTCAGGATTGTTTCATGATGTTTTGTGGATCCATACAAATTTTAGAATTCTTTTTTCTATCTCTGTGAAAAATTTTATTATTTTGATGAGAATTGCATTAAATCTACAGATGGCTTTGGGTGGTATGGACATTTTAACAATATTAATTCTTGCAATCTACGAACATGGAATGTTTTTCCATTTGTTTGTTTCTTCTTTGATTTCTTTCAACAAAGTCTTGTAGTTTTGTTTTACAGATCTTTCATCTCCTTGGTTAAATTTATTCCTACATATTTTATTGGTTTTGATCCTATTGTGAATGGGGTAATTTTCTCTATTTCTTGTTCAGATATTTCATTATCAGTGCATAGAAATGCAACTGATTTCTGTATGTTGGTTTTATATCCTGCAACTTTACTAGAATTCATTGATTAGTTCCAACAGTTTTTTGATTGGGTCTTTGGGATTTTCTATATAAAAAAATCATATAATTTTCAAATTGTGATTATTTTACTTCTTTCTTTCTTATTTCAATTTTTTAAATGTATTTTTCTTGCTTAACCACTCTAGCTAGGGTTTCCAGTACTTTATTGAATAAGAGTGATGAGAGTGAATATCCTTGTCTTATTCCTGATCTTAGAGGAAATGCTTTCAATTTTTGCCATTGAGTTAAAGTTACCTGTGGGTTAATATCTGATTTTAAAAGAATACATATACAACATAAAAATAAAGAAGAAATTTCAAAATTCTTAAAATCCTATTATTCAGACATAACCCACTTTTTGCCATTTTGTTGAAAATCTCCTCAAACAGACACACACACAGAATTTTATTTATATATAAATTAGTGCCATTGCTAATTTCTATACATAGTATTCCACAGATACCACTCTTTGGAGGATATTTAGGTTGCTTCTAATTTTTCAATGGTATAAACATCATAATGAATATCCTTGTGCATAAAACACATGTTTTTTAACTTTCATTTATTCAACAAATATTGGTTGAATGTTTACAGGTACTTATCATGCTAAGCTCTAACAAAATATGATGGACAAAACAGACTAAGTTCCTGCCATTCTGAAGCTTGTAGTCTAATAGCCTGCTTCTCTCCTTAGGTTCAGTTCCTGGAGATGGAACTGCTGAGCCAGGACTGCTTTCCAGAAGGTATTTACACTCTTCCTAACAGAATCAAGAGTGTTCATCTTACCATATCCTCAACAACATTAGGTTTCTTTTTGAGCTTTGAGTCATTTCTTGATAATTTCTTCAGGATAATGGAAGTGTGTAAAAAAGAAAATAAGAGTGGGAAAGGCACATGGACTCTAGAATCTTACCATGGTTTTCTAGTTTTGGTCCCTGGCTTCTAGAAACTGATGTTTTTTTGGTAAATTGTTCTAACAAATAGTTTTATTTGCTACTCTTGTATTCTAGACTGTAAGCAACTTTTTTTATTGGTTTATTCATTCACTCATCCCTTTATCATTAATCACCTGATAAGTGTCTATTTTATGCCAAGCTCTTATCAGATTTTAGGGATACAGAGATGAATAAGATAAAGTGCCTCCCCTCAAAAGCTCCCAGGCTATGCCTCACAGGTCCTAGGACATAGTAAGTCTCTGACAATATATGATGAACTTACATGTCTTGGTATTGCAGCTCCTCAGGCCTCTGAATATCTTGTGTGACTGGGATAATAGTATTGAAGGCCAGAGGGTATGTGTGTATGTGGTGGATGGGTCAAGACTCTGCCTAGCTATGGACAATCCAAGAAAATAGCAAAGACCAATGTAAAGACTAGTTCAGGCAGGTATGCCTTGAATGACTACATGAGTGCACTTATACAGCATTTAGGAATAGAATAGAGTCCTTTCAGATGATATCCTTGGTAGTTTGTCACAAGGCATTCCCCCACCCTCAACTCTACCTTAATATCCTGCCCAATAATTTCATCAGTTGTCTTGTTGAACTAGAGAACATGCCAAACAAAGTCATAAATGCTAAGAAGCTAGATAAAGGTGGGATCAGGGGCAGGAGTCCAGGAGGGCATCCTCAGTCCAAAGAGGGTGTGTGTTGACTGGGGCCCAGGGCCACAGCTAACAAGATGCATTTATCTTATTCAAGTGCAAAGTCCTACACCTCAGCTGCAAAATACATCTGTAAAATTCAATTAGACAATAGACGCTGACACAGTGCAAACCTTGCAAGGAGCTCTAGAACTACTGTGGGAGACAGACAAGGAGAGAGAAAATAATAGTCCAGTGTGATGAGTGCTATCACAAGGATAAATACAGAGCACTGCATTGAGATGGGGAAGACTACATCCAGACGGGAAGGTTGAGGGAGTGTCAGGGATATGACAGGAAACAACAGGTAAAAATCACTGCCTTCATGCAACTTACATTCCAGTAGAAGGAGACAGATAATAAAAACAAAAATTGTATATATTAAATGCTATAGTGGAAAATAAAGAAGGGGAAAATGATGAGATGTGTGGGGATGGGAGATGTAATTTTAAATAAAATGCAAACACTGAGAAGGTAGTATTTGAATAAATATCTGAAAAAAGTTAGGAAGAGAACCATGTGAATATCTGGGGGTAGAGAGTTCCAGGCAAAGGGAGTTACAAGTACAAAGATCTCAAAGTGAGGACACACTTATATTCAAGGAATAGGTAGGAAGACTGGTATACTTGAAGCAGAATGAGGTAGGGTAGATAGTTAAACATGAGGTCAGAGAGATAAGGTTTATGGGGCAGAGGTGGGGGTAGAGCATGTAGGGTCTTATAGGCTACCATAATGATTTTTACTTTTACTCTTAATGAGATGGGAAACCCCTAGAGTGTTTGACCAGACCCCAGAGGGACTTGAGTGCTGTGTTCAGACGTTAGACTTTGTTCTATAGGATACGGGGAGTCTCTAAAGGGTTTTGAGAAAGGGAGTGACATGTGAATCTCTGTTACAAAGATCACACTGGTGGCTGGTGGAGGGTAAGTTGAAGGCGAGCACCTGTGAAACTGTGCACCGCAGATGGGACTTGAACCCATGTGTCGGGATTAGAACCCAGCCAGAACCCAGATTGGGACTTGAACCCACTGTCTTTTAATTGAAATCAATTCCTGGTCTCAGGACTTAATGAAGCTCAGGTACTTGATATTTCATTGCAGAAAGAATTCAGTTAGAGACAAAGTGATAGGTAAGAAGTGGATTTATTTAGAGAGAAACACACTCCACAGACAGAGTGTGGGTCATTTTAGAAGGCAAGAGGCCCTGAAATATGGTGTGGTTAGTTTTTATGGGCTGGGTAATTTCATAGGCTAATGAGTGGGAGGATTATTCCAACTATTTGGGGGAAGGGCCTGGGATTTCCAGGAATTGAGCCACCACCCACCTTTTGGCTTTTTAATGGTTGGCCTCAGAACTGTCATAGTGCTGGCAGGTGTGTCATTTAGATGCTAATGTATTACAATGAGGCTCAAGGTCCTCTGGAAGTCGAATCTTCCACCATCTTGGACCTAGTTGGTTCTAACCAGTTTATGTCGTATCCTCAAGGAATATGTCATTCTTTTAGAGGTTGTGTCCTGCCCCCTTCCCTCCTGTTTCACCTGGAAACAGGAAAACCAGTTAGAAGAGCCTGTCCCTTCTCCATAAAATGCCTGGGGTGGTGGAGGGATCATCTTTTATCTCAGTCCTTCCACTGTTATTCCTGCTTATTTCAGATTCCTGAGGGAGCTGGAGAAGAGTTGGCCATTCTCTCAGAGTCTGGAAACCTCAAAGCCAGCAGAAAGGAGGAAGTCTAGAATGGTGTCAGGGAGACCTGTTAGGAGACTGTACAATCATCCAAGTGTGAGACAATAAAGACCTGAGCAAAGAAAGGTAGATTTGCTAGAGGATAAGAGTACAGGTACAATCACCAGATGCAAAGTCAGGACTCAGTAGCAGCAGTTCTGAAAATTGGCAGTGAATTCCTTGGCTCAATAATGAGATATGACTGCCACGAAAGCTAAGGCAGTGATAGGCTGCATTAATAAAACATAGTACATGGAACAATTAAAGTTACCAACCTGCTCTAGTCTATATTAGTTCATACTTCCCTTTTACCATCTTGGGGTTCAATAAGCTCACACTATGCACCAGACACTATACTTACAGCTCTATCTGGGGTTATCTCATTGAATACTCACAACAATTCAGTGTCATAGCTACCTTATCTCCATTTTACAGATGAAGAAACTGAAGCTCAAAGAGATTAAATGACTAGCCAAGATCATTGCATCTTCTTTATCTCCAATCCTGCCTGCCAAGGCCGTGCACCAAGCAGTAGGGAATGGTTGGATAAGAATGTAAGAAAGACTCTAATGATGACCATATGTAGGTTATGTTTAAATCACAGTGTTTTCCTGTTCGAAATGAATTCTGAAATATTTATGGATTTAGTCATAAGTTGTCTGGGGTTTTCTTAAAATATTCCTGGAAGAAAATACATGGAGAAGAGGTAGAGCAATATGAGCAGAAAACTTATACATATATGGGAGCTTATTATTTTATTCTTTCTATGTTTTTATATGTTAGAAATTTTCTGTAATAAGTTAAAAATAAAATATAGAAAGTAAAAATAAATAAAAATCTCCTAACGCTGAGGCACTTGTGGGGAGAGAGAAAAGGGAATCATTTTAATAGCCAAATAAAAAAAAAACGGTCTCAAGATAGGCTTGCTAGACCTTTCTGATGTTCTAGCCTTGCACTGTCTGATGAGGTACCTATTAGCCATATGTGGCTATTGAACACTTAAATTGTGGCTATTCCAAATTGAGATGTGCTATAAGTATAAACATATATACTGCATTTTCAAGGAGTTAGTATGAAAAAAAGGATTGTAAATTATTTCACTAATAATGTTTTTAAACTGACTACATGTTGAGATGATAGCATGTTGGATATAATAGATAAAATAAATGTATTATTAAAATTAATTTCACTTTTTAAACTTTTAAAAAATGTAGTCACCAGAAAATTTAAAATTATATATAAGGCTTACATATTTCTACTGGACAGCAATCAAATATCACCAAACATTTTACTTAAAAGGCTGACATTTACTATTACTCACTCATTCACTTATTCCAATGTGATATTGAATGCTTACTCAGTTCTTGAAGAGTTCTTGTGAAAGAGAAAGAAAAGGAGTTTTAGAGGCACAATGACTTGCTACTTACCAGCTGTGTGACCTTGAACAAATTACTTAACCTCTCAAAACTTCAGTTTTCTCATAAAAAAACCTCATGGCTTAAGGTTGTTGAAGGCCTTGACATAATCTATTGTCATATTTCATCAAATCTAAGATGCCACTGACTGAAATCACACCATAATTTTATGTAACACAGAGGAAAAACACATATCGTCAATTAAATTACAACATACTGCTAAGTCACTACTGGTCTCAAGATACCTCCAAATTTCAAAGGTGTCAAAATGTGAAAAACATATCAGACTGTTCTTTTAACTATAGACTTACAGATAAATATCTATTGAAAGAGAGAAAGTTCATCTTCTCCATTTGACTGTGAGCTACTCAAGGACAGACGCTGAATCTAAATCACCTCTCTTGTTCCCAAACAAAGTCTGGCACAGAGTAGTCACTTAATCCATTTTTTTGTCAATTTATCTCTTTATTTTTAATGTAACATTTGTTCAATTTAAGGAACTAATTTTTTAACATCTTTATTGGAGTATAATTGCTTTACAATGTTGTGTTAGTTTCTGCTGTATAACAAACTGAATCAGCTGTATGTATATATATATATCCCCATATCCCCTCCCTCTTTTGTCTCCCTCCCACCCTTCCTATCCCACCTCTCTAGGTGGTCACAAAGCACCGAGCTGATCTCCTTGTGTGAAGCAGCTGTTTCCCACTAGCTATCATTTCTTCCCAACTTGCTCTATGCCAGGTATTGGGGAGGCAGAGAGGAAGTAGATTAGGTCCTGGCCCTCTAGGAGCTCCAAGTTTGGAAACAACAACAAAAAATGCAAAAAATAATCATAACTACCATTCATTGAGCTTGTACTATGTAAAAGCATTTTATGATTATATTCAGTATATCTTTTGGCATCCCTTAACTCTTAAAATGCGTCTCTATTTTTAAGGTGAGTTTCTTATTTTTATCCATTCAGATTATCTCTATCCTTTAATTGGTGTATTTAGTCCATTCACATTGTAAGTTATTATTGATATCATTGAATTAATACCTATAATATTTGTAAGTTTTCTATTTGTTGCACTTGTTTTTATTTCTTTATCTCCATTTCCCCTCTTATTTTACCTCTTTTGGTTTTAATGGAACATTTTATATTAGGCATTTTATATGATTTAATTTTCTCTTTTCTCTTAACATATCAATAATTATTTATTTATTTATTTTTACATCTTCATTGGAGTATTATTACTTTACAATGGTAAGTTAGTTTCTACTTTATAACAAAGTCAATCAGTTATACATATAATTTGTTCCCATATCTCTTCAAACTTGCACCTCCCTCCCTCCCACCCTCCCTATTCCACCCCTCTAGGTGGTCACAAAGCACTGAGCTGATCTCCCTGTGCTATGCAACTGCTTCCCACTAGCTATCTATTTTACGTTTGGCAGTGTATATATGTCCATGCCACTCTCTCACTCTGTCACAGCTTACCATTGCCCCTCCCCATATCCTCAAGTCCATTATATAGTAGGTCTGTGTCTTTATTCCTCTTAACCATAGGTTCTTCATGACTTTTTTTTCCTTCTTAAGTTCCATATATATGTGTTAGAATACCGTATTTGTCTTTCTCCTTCTGACTTACTTCACTCTGTATGACAGACTCTAGGTCCATCCACCTCATTACAAATAGTTCAATTTCGTATCTTTTTATGGCTGAGTAATATTCCATTGTATATATGTGCAACATCTTCTTTATCCATTCATCTAGTGATGGGCACTTAGGTTGTTTCCATCTCTGGGCTATTGTAAATACAGCTGCAATTAATATTTTGGTACATGACTCTTTATGAATTATGGTTTTCTCAGGATATATGCCCAGTAGTGGAATTGCTGGGTCATATGGTAGTTCTATTTGTACATTTTTAAGGATCCTCCATACTGTTCTCCATAGTCACTGTACCAATACAAATTCCCACCTGCAGTGCAAGAGTGTTCCCTTTTCTCCACACCCTCTCCAGCATTTATTGTTTCTAGATTTTTTGATGATGGCCATTCTGACTGGTGTGAGATGATATCTCATTGTAGTTTTAATTTGCATTTCTCTAATGATTAGTGATGTTGAGCATTCTTTCATGTGTTTGTTGGCAGTCTGTATATCTTCTTTGGAGAATTGTCTATTTAGGTCTTCTGCCCATTTTTGGATTGCGTTGTTTGTTTTTTGTTATTGAGCTGCATGAGCTGCTTGTAAGTTTTGGTGACTAATCCTTTGTCAGTTTCTTCATTTGCAAATATTTTCTCCCCTTGGGAGGGTTGTATTTTGGCCTAGTTTATGGTTTCCTTTGCTGTGCAAAAGCTTTGAAGTTTCATTAGGTCCCATTGGTTTATTTTTGTTTTTATTTCCATTTATCTAGGAGGTGGGTCGAAAAGGATCTTGCTGTGATTTATGTCATAGAGTGTTCTGCCTATGTTTTCCTCTAACAGTTTGATAGTTTCTGGCCTTACATTTAGGTCTTTAATCCATTTTGAGCTTATTTTTGTGTATAGAGTTAGGGAGTGATCTAATCTCATACATCTACATGTACCTTTCCAGTTTTGCCAGCAACACTTATTGAAGAGGCTGTCCTTTCTGCACTGTACATTCCTGCCACCTTTATCAAAGATAAGGAGACCATAAGTGCATGGGTTTATCTCTGGGCTTTCTATCCTGTTCCATTGATCTATCTTTCTGTTTTTGTGCCAGTATCATACTGTCTTGATTACTGTAGCTTTGTAGTATAGTCTGAAGTCAGGGAGCCTGATTTCTCCAGCTGCGTTTTTTTGTTCTCATGATTGCTTTGGCTATTCGGGGTCTTTTGTGTTTCCATACAAATTGTGAATGTTTTTGTTCTAGCTCTGTGAAAAATGCCACTGGTAGTTTCGTAGGGATTGCATTGAATATGTAGATTGCTTTGAGTAGTAGAGTCATTTTCACAATGTTGATTCTTCCAATCCAAGAACATGGTATATCTCTCCATCTATTTGTATCATCTTTAATTTCTTTCATCAGTGTCTTATAATTTTCTGCATAAAGGTCTTTTGTCTCCTTAGGTAGATTTATTCCTAGTTATTTTATTCTTTTTCTTGCAGTCGTAAATGGGAGTGTTTTCTTGATTTCACTTTCAGATTTTTCATCATTAGTGTATAGGACTGCCAGAGATTTCTTTGCGTTATTTTAGTATCCTGCTACTTTACCAAATTCATTGATTAGCTCTAGTAGTTTTCTGGTAGCATCTTTAGGATTCTCTATGTATAGTATCATATCATCTGCAAACAGTGACAGCTTTACTTCTTCTTTTCTTATTTGGATTCCTTTTATTTCCTTTTCTTCTCTGATTGTTGTGTCTAAAACTTCCAAAGCTATGTTGAATAAGAGTGGTGAGAGTGGGCAACATTGTCTTCTTCCTGATCTTAGAGGAAATGGTTTCAGTTTTTCACCACTGAGGACAATGTTGGCTGCCGGTTAGTCATATATGGCCTTTATTATGTTGAGAAAAATTCCCTCTATGCCTACTTTCTGGAGGGTTTTTATCATAAATGGGTGTTGAATTTTGTCAAAAGCTTTCTCTGCATCTATAGAGATGACCATATGCTTTTTCTCCTTCAATTTGTGAATATGGTATATCACATTGATTGATTTGCTTATATTGAAGAATCCTTGCATTCCTGGAATAAACTCCACTTGATCACAGTGTATGATCGTTTTAATATGCTGTTGGATTCTGTTTGCCAGTATTTTGTTGAGGGTTTTTGCATCTATGTTCATCAGTGATATTAGCCTGTAGTTTTCTTTCTTTGTGACATCCTTGTCTGGTTTTGGTATCAGGGTGATGGCGGCCTCATAGAATGGGTTTGGGAGTGTTCCTACCTCTGCTATATTTTGGAAGATTTTGAGAAGGATAGGTGTTAGTTCTTCTCTAAATGTTTGATAGAATTTGTCTGTAAAGCCATCTGGTCCTGGGCTTTTGTTTGTTGGAAGATTCTTAATCACAGTTTCAATTTCAGTGCTTGTGATTGGTCTGTTCATATTTTCTATTTCTTCCTGATTCAGTCTTGGCAAGTTGTGCATTTCTAAGTATTTGTCCATTTCGTCCAGTTTGTCCATTTTATTGGCATAGGGTTGCTTGTAGTAATCTCTCATGATCTTTTGTATTTCTGCAGTATCAGTTGTTACTTCTCCTTTTTCATTTCTAATTCTATTGATTTGAGTCTTCTCCCTTTTTTTCTTGATGAGTCTGGCTAATGGTTTATCAATTTTGTTTATCCTCTCAAAGAACCAGCTTTTAGTTTTATTGATCTTTTTTATCGTGTCCTTCATTTCTTTTTCATTTATTTCTGATCTGATTTTTATGATTTCTTTCCTTCTGCTAACTTTGAGATATTTTTGTTCTTCTTTCTCTAATTGCTTTAGGTGCAAGGTTAGGTTGTTTTTTCGAGATGTTTCCTGTTTCTTAAGGTAGTGTTGTATTGCTATAAACTTTCCTCTTAGCTCTGCTTTTGCTGCATCCCATAGGATTTGGGTCGTCGTGTCTCCATTGTCATTTGTTTCTAGGTTTTTTTTTATTTCCTCTTTGATTTCTTCAGTGATCACTTCATTATTAAGTAGTGTATTGTTTAGCCTCCATGTGTTTCTATTTTTTACAGATCTTTTCCTGTAATTGATATCCAGTCTCATAGCGTTTTGTTTGGAAAAGATACTTGATAAAATTTCAATTTTGTTGTATTTACCAAGGCTTGATTTGTGACCCAAGATATGATCTATCCTGGAGAATGTTCCATGAGCACTTGAGAAAAATGTCTATTCTGTTGTTTTTGGATGGAATGTCCTCCAAATATAAATTAAGTCCATCTTGTTAAATATATCATTTAAAGCTTGTGTTTCCTTATTTATTTTCATTTTGGATGATCTGTCCATTGGTGAAAGTGGGGCGTTAAAGTCCCTACTGAATGTGTTACTGTCAATTTTCCCTTTTATGGCTGTTAGTATTTGCCTTATGTATTGAGGTGCACCTATATTGGGTGCATAAATATTTACAATTGTTACATCTTCTTCTTGGATCGATCCCTTGATCATTATGTAGTGTCCTACTTTGTCTCTTCTAATAGTCTTTATTTTAAAGTCTATTTTGCCTGATATGAGAATTGCTACTTCAGCTTTCTTTAGGTTTCCATGTGCATTGAATACCTTTTTCCATCCCCTCACTTTCTGTCTGTATGTGTCCCTAGGTCTGAAGTGGGTGTCTTGTAGACAGCATATATATGGGTCTTGTTTTTGTATCCATTCAGCCAGTCTTTGTCTTTTGGTGGGAGCATTTAATCCATTTACATTTAAGGTAATTATCGATATGTATGTTCCTATTCCCATTTTCTTTTTATTTTTGGGTTTTGTACTGTAGGTCATTTTCTTCTCTTGTTTTTCCTGCCTAGAGAAGATACTTTAGCATTTTTTGTAAAGCTGATTGGTGGTGCTGAACTCTCTCAGCTTTTGCTTGTCTGTAAAGCTTTTAATTTCTCCATCAAATCTGAATGAGATCCTTGCTCCATAGAGTAAACTTGGTTGTAGGTTTTTCTCCTTCATCATTTTAAATATGTCCTGCCACTCCCTTCTGGCTTGCAGAGTTTCTGCTGAAAGATCAGCTATTAACCTTATGAGTATTCTCTTGTGTGTTATTTGTTTTTTCTCCATTGCTGTTTTTAATATGTTTTCTTTGTATTTAATTTTTGACAGTTTGATTAATATCTGTCTTGGCGTGTGTCTCCTTGGATTTATCCTGTATGGGACTGTCTGTACTTCCTGGACTTGATTTACTCTTTCCTTTCCCATATTAGGGAAGTTTTCAACTATAATCTCTTCAAATATTTTCTCAGTCCCTTTCTTTTACTCTTATTCTTCTGCAACCCTTATAATTTGAATGTTGGTGCATTTAATGTTGCCCCACAGGTCTCTGAGACTGTCATTTCTTTTCATTCTTTTCTCTTTATTCTGCTCTGCAGTAGTTATTTCCACTCTTTTATCTTCCAGGTCACTTATCCGTTCTTCTGCCTCCATTATTCTGCTATTGATGCCTTCTAGAGTATTTTTAATTTCATTTATTGTGTTGTTCATCATTGCTTGTTTCATCCTTAGTTCTTCTAGGTCCTTTTTAAATGTTTCTTGTATTTTGTCTATTCTATTTCCAAGATTTTGGATCATCTTTAATATCATTATTCTGAATTCTTTTTCAGGTAGACTGCCTATTTCCTCTTCATTTATTAGGTCTGCTGGGTTTTTATCTTGCTCCTTCATCTGCTGTGTGTATTTCTGTGTTTTCATTTTGCTTATCTTACTGTGCTTGGGGTCTCCTTTTTGCAGACTGGAGGTTCATAGCTCCTGTTGATTTTAGTGTCTGTCTGCAGTGCCTAATGTTTGTTCAGTGGGTTGTGTAGGCTTCCTGGTGGAGGGGACTGGTGCCTGTGTTCTGGTGGATAAGCCTGGATCTTGTCTTTTTGGTCGGAATGTCCACGTCTGGTGGTGTGTTTTGGAGTGGCTGTGGACTTATTATGATTTTAGGCAACCTGTCTGCTAATGGTGGCATTGTGTTCTTCTCTTACTAGTTGTTTGGCATAGGATGTCCAGCAGTGTAGCTTGCTGGTCGTTGAGTGAAGCTGGGTGCTGGTGTCGACATGGAGATCTCTGGCAGGTTTTTGCCGTTTGATATTACGTGGACCTTGGAAGTCTCTTGTGGACCAGTGTCCTGAAGTGGGCTCTCCCACCTCAGAGGCACAGCACTGACTCCTGGCTGGAGCACCAAGAGACTTTCATCCACACGGCTCAGAATAAAAGGGAGAAAATGTAGAAAGAAAGAAAGAGGATAAACTAAACTAAAATAAAGTAAGGTAAAATAAAGTAAAGATATTAAAATAAAAATAATTATTAAGAAAAAAAATTTAAGTAAGAAAAAGAAAAAAAAATGAGCAGATAGAACCCTAGGACACATGGTGAAAGCAAATCTATACAGACAAAATCTCACACAGAAGCATACACATACACACTCACAAAAATAGGAAAAGGGGAAAAAATAATAAATCTTGCTCTCAAAATCCACCTCCTCAATTTGGGATGATACATTGTCTATTCATGTATTCCACAGATGCAGGTTACATCAAGTAGATTCTGGAGATTTAATCCGCTGCTCCTGAGGCTGCTGGGAGAGATTTCCCTTTCTCTTCTTTGTTCGCACAGCTCCCTGGGTTCAGTTTTGGATTTGGTGCCGCCTCTGTGTGTAGGTCGCCAGAGGGCGTCTGTTCTTCTCTCAGACAGGAGGGAGTTAAAGGAGCCGCTGATTCAGGGGTTCTGGCTCACTTTGGTCAGGGGGAGGGAGGAGTGAGGAGTGCAGGGCGAGCCTGCGGTGGCAGAGGCCGGCATGACTTTGCACTAGCCTGAGGCGTGCCATGCATTCTCCCGGGGTCATTGTCCCTGGATCCTGGGACCCTGGCAGTGGCGGGCTGCATAGGCTCCCCAGAAGGGAGGTGTGGATAGTGACCTGTGCTCACCCACAGGCTTCTTGGTGGCACAGCAGCAGCCTCAGAGTCTCATGCCCGTCTCTGAGGTCTGCACTTTTAGCCGTGGCTCACGCCCATCTCTGGAGCTCCTTTAAGCAGCGCTCTTAATCCCCTCTCCTCATGCACCAGGAAACAAAGAGGGAAGAAAATGTCTCTTGCCTCTTCAGCAGATCCAGACTTTCTCTCAGACTCCCTCCCGGGTAGCCGTGGTGCACTAACCCCTTCAGGCTGTGTTCACGCTGCCAGTCCTCTCCCTGGGCTCCGACCGAAGCCCTAGCCTCAGCTCCCAGCCCCGCCGGCCCCGGCGGGTGAGCAGACAAGACTCTCCGGCTGGTTAGTGCTGGTCGGTACCAATCCTCTGTGCGGAAATCTCTCCACTTTGCCCTCTGCATGGAAATCTCTCTGCTTTGCCCTCTGCACCCCTGTTGTTGCGTTCTCCTCTGCGGCCCTGAAGCTCCCCACCTCCACCACCCGCAGTCTCTGCCCGCGAAGGGGCTTCTAGTGTGTGGAAACCTTTCCTCCTTCACAGCTCCCTCCCACTGGATCATGTCCCATCTCTATTCTTTTGTCCCTGTTTATTCTTTTTTCTTTTGCCCTACCCAGGTATGTGGGGAGTTTATTGCCTTTTGGGAGGTCTGAGGCCTTCTGCCAGCATTCAGTAGGTGTTCTGTAGGAGTTGTTCCACGTGTAGATGTATTTCTGATGTATCTGTGGGAAGGAAGGTGATCTCCGCGACTTACTCTTCCACCATCTTCCCCCTCTCTCTTCAATTATACTTAAAAATAAATTAGTGGTTCAGATTTTGAACAATCTAATTCCACTTTCCACTAATCTCTGCTGAATTAATTTACAACTAATCTACGTCCAGAGCTGGGGTTACTCTCACAACTAATTTGCAGCGAATCCAATTTCAAATAGCACTATACCACTTTCATGTGCAGTGCAAGTACCTTAGAGTATTCCCAAATCTCCCCTCCCTTCCCTTATAGCATTGCTGTCATTCATTTCACTTTTCTATATGCTATAATAGTCACACAGTACATGGTCACTAGCATCACTTTAAACTGTATTATATCAATTCAGAGTAAAAACGATTCTATTTACATTCATTTATTCCTTCTACATTGCTCTTCATTTCTTTATGTGCATCCAAGTTTCTGACCTATATTTTACTTCTTCTTGAATAACTTCTCTCAAATTTTCTTGCAGAGAAAATCTGCTGGCAATTAATTCCCTCAGTTCTTGTTTTTCTGAGAGTCTTCATTTCTCATTTACTTTCAAAGGATAATTTTGCTGGATAGAATTCTAGGTTCATGTTTTTTTTTTCCTCTCAACACACTAAATTATTCACTCCATTCTCTTCTTGTTTGCATGGTTTTGGATGAGAAGTCTGGTGTAATTATTATCTTTGTTCCTCTATAGGTAAGGTATTCTTTCTATCACACTATCCCCCACTTCCTGACGCCTTTCAAGATTTTCTCTTTGTCTTTGGTTTTCTGCATTTTGAGTATGATATGTCTAGCTGTGCATTTGGGGGGTATTTACTTCATTGGATAAGATCTCTGTGCTTCTTGTATCTGTGGTTCAGTGTTTGTTATTAATTTTGGAAAGTTACCAGCTATTAATATTTCAAATATTTCTTCTGCTCCATTTTTTCTTTCTTCTCCTTCTGGTAGTCCAAGTAAGCATATTTTATAACTTTTGATATTCTCTCATTGTTCTTGGATACTCTGATTTGCTTTCTTCTCTTTGCATGTTAATCTGTGTTAAGAAAGAAAACAAAATTCAACTGAATAAACTTGAAGATCTAATTTGCATTATTAAGCAATTAATGAATCGAGCAACCTCCCTTCTAATAACTAGGAGGGCACCTTGAAGAGCCATGCAAAATGGGAGGCTATTATGAAAAAGAGGATGGGGCAAATACATCATTAGCAAAAGAAAGGAAGGGGTTATTCTGGGTCAGGATATCTTCTTTTGGAGGGAACAATATGGGTTTTTATTGTGAAGATTGCCTCTTCTTCCTCTGGGGGATAGAGATGGCTCATATGACAGGTTGCTTAATTGGTGCTGACCAGAATATTCCAGACTGGTTGATTAGGATCATATTTCTGGGGAAGGTGGAAACTGCAATTAGATTAGGTATTAAAGCTAGGTTTTGTATCATGGGACTTAACACAAGTGATGCCCTTTTGGGCCTGTGATTTTCTTTGTAATAATTCCCCCAGTTTGATCAGCCTCTGAGCTTAACAAAGAGATGTGGTCAAGATTTAAGGCATTAGCATCACTCTCAGCTACCACTCTGCAGCTTTGTTGATCTTTGATGTGTTATTCATTGGTCATGATATTTTTGCTTAATCCCCATGACATTCACAGATCACAGTCCCAGGTTCATAATTCTTAAATTGGAATTACTCTCTTTGTTTCTTTTTTTGATGTTCCAGACTTAGGGAGATCATTTGTCTGGTGGTTAGTGGCTGTGAACATGCATTTAAAGCTTTTGAGAGCATATAACATGCCATGGGTCCCAAGACCCATCAAAGAAAGACCCCATTGAAGGAGTCATCCTTTTAAGTCAAGTGGCTTGCTCAATGGTCTTATGTAACTGACTTTCAACTTCCCTAGAAGTGTTGCTCTAGTTAGAGCATGTGGTGTTGGCCACAGCACAGACACCCCCTTGCCCAGCTAAAAGATAATTAAGGGCTATCCCATTATCAAGAACAACCTTAGCCAGAGTGTCTAAGGATCTTTGCTGGGCAACTAATGCTTTAGCAGTGATTCTGCAGTACTTTCAAGAGTTAAGTCAGACAGAGAAAGGCAAATGCTGTATGATATCACTTATATGTGGAATCTAAAAAAATAATAAAACTGGAGGTATAAAATAGGCTCACAGTTATAGAAAATAAACTTGTGGTGACAAAAAGGGAGATGGAAGGGAGGAGGGACAAATTAGGGGCATGAGATCAACAGATACAAACTACTATGTACAAAATAGATAAGCAACAAGGATATACTGTATAGTAAAGGGAACTATAGCCATTATCTTGTAATAACCTATAATGGAGTATAATCTGCAAAAATGCTGAATCACTATGCTGAGCACTACAAACTAATATAATATTGTAAATCTACTATACTTAAATAAATAAATAAATGCAATATGTTATATTGGATTTGATTCTTCATTAGAGGAAAAACGCTATAAAGTATAATATTGAGTTAATTGTCAAAATTGCAATATGAGAATATTCACACACATATGTATAACAACATAAATATGTATATATGTGCTATACACATAAAATGATAAAACAAATGTAACAGAATGTTAATAAACTGATTATACTTGTTGAAAAAAAGGGGTTAAAGAGAGGCTTCTGTGTATATTCTCATTTGCATTTACTCCTTTTTTAAAATGTTTTAATTTATTTAGTTTTTAATTTTAATTGGTATATAGTTGATTTACAATGTTGTGTTATTTTCGGATGTACAGCAAAGTGAATCTGTTATACATATACATATATCCACTCTTTTTTTAGATTCTTTTCCCATATAGGCCATTAAAGATTATTGGGTAGAGTTCCCTGTACTATACAGTAGGTCTTTATTTTATATCTATTTTATATATAGTAGTGTGTATGTGTCAATCCCAATCTTCCAATTTATCCCTCCCCCTCCTTACCCCCAAGTAACTGTAACCGAGTCCAAGCTCACTCTGCTCACCGCATGACAGGCCAATAAATCGGAGATGAGGTGTTGAGACAAGGAATACAACTTTATTCGGAAAGCCGGCAGACCAAGAAGATGGCAGGCTACAATCTCAAAATAATTGGGGGTTTGAATGCCAGTTTCTTTTATAGCATGGAGAGGGGGAGGAGATGAGGAAGTAAAGTAAAAAGGCCATAAGATTTGCAAATATTCCTTGGAATGGCCAGCCTCAGGGAGGGGATGTGTTAATTTCTTCTTTCTTGCAGCCATCCACAAGTGGACAGGGTCTGGATGTTTCCCTGAACAAAGGCACTTTGGTTTAACATTCAGGCAGAGGGGCAGCCTTCCCTGAGGCAGGCCATTATGTATAGACAGTATCCCTTTAGTGAACAAAAGCAATGGGAAGCAAAGGTTAATGTAAACGAAACAGATTCAACATGTAGTCAGATTTGGCTCTTCCCTGTTACAATTCCCCACTGTCAATGTCCATTCCACAATCTTGTGGGAAAAAGGATGAGACCATTCTAATTGCTTTGTTAGATGGATCTTTCTGGGAGTGTCTGCCATTGGTGCCAGTGTTCCAAACCTTGTTTCTTTTGTTCCTCTCTGGAAAGTGTCTCCTTTACACCTGTAGACTTAAAAATATATTCACAACCTAAAAGTTGAGAGTTATGATTTATTCGGTGGGAATTTTGAGGGCTTCAAGCCTTGGAAGCAGAATCTCAAGTTAAGGAATTTAGCACTTTTCTATGTATGGGAAGATGTAAGGGTCTGGACTCACTGAAATCACTCTCTTGATATGCACCTCAGCTATCTGGGCCTGTATCCTGTATTCTCATATCCTCAGTTTTCTCAGGGCTCACCGGCTCATGTTGGAGGGCTATGTGGAGGAAATAATTCCATTTCTCAGATACTCTCCTCTTAGTCAGGATTTTGACCAATATTTGGGAGATATTTCATGATCAAATTTTGTCCCTCGGCACTGGGAGCCTTATCCCAGGATCAGGCGAAAATTTATGATATGCCAATCCAGGAGCTAGTTTTGGATTAGGCCCTATGGATAATTAAAGATTCTCTGGATCCTCTAACTAATTATGATCCAGAAGACATTTTCCCTCGTTGCTTCTTCCCATACCTAGAATCACACTATTACAATTATTTTATGTTATAAATGTGATCTATTTCCTCAGGATGTTAAGCCATAGAAGTTTTGTTGGAAGCCTGGTTACACACTGGGTACTGTAAGAGATAACAATCTTATAAAATAGACAGGATATAAGTAATTCAGCTAGTAACATTGACAAAGACATAGTGCAGCAGGGAGACACAAAGCACAAACAATTTGGAAACAAAGAACACTGATTAGTATAATTACTTATAATCCAATTGCAATAGTGAGCAACCAAAGGTACAATAACAGATTTAATGAGACATCCTCAGTTTCACTGTACCAGCCACGTGTACTTAGACATACATGGCTTAATCTTTGAGACAAGCATATGTTACAGGCAGTATCAACCAGGTAGAGAGAAAAAGATAAATGTTTCAATTCTGCTTACAAAGGTGTAATTTACCAAATTACTGTAAGTCATAATTAGTTTAAGGGGAATGTTTTCCTTACACCTGGAAAACACAGATTTAAACCAGTTTTCAGATAGAAACCATAAAAATAACCATATTCACAGGTTTACTCAGTCCTATGTAACTAATCCTTTTCGTTAACAGCTTTAGGAAGCCACCAGGTTTCCCATTAGAATTTTTCAATTTCTTACCCAGTTCAGCATTATGGTCTGAAAGTCAGAAACTTGTATTTATCCAAATGTCCTTTCTATAAATCTTCCTGAAGAGGAAGCAGTTTTGCAAAGGTATCAATCAGAGTGAAACCATAACTGTCTATAATTACGAAAGACTTAGGAAGGCACGTTTAAATCTGATTACAATGTAATTGACAAAGCAACTTGTTTGCTGCTGTGACATGCAACACTTTCAGATAATAACTAGAATTATGACTGATAACACTTTACCAGGACATATCAAATTTTAGGAACTCCATATAATCTCTAGAATACCTGTATCATTTGCCATACAATATAACCTAAGAAGATTTATTACTTATTTGATAACATTTCCCATGTAATTTAACATACCAAGTGAACCTAATTAGTTAATATCTCTCTTTGGGGTGTTTCAGGGGCCCTTTGAAACATCCCAAAGTTAGCTAGAGTTCAAAGGAACTTCATTATAATTTGATTTGGGAAGTTTTGTCAAGAAAATTATCAAAAGGGTTTAAAACAGTCAGGTAGAACCACAGGTCACTGTGAAACAATAGTTATTTACTTAGGCAAAGTAATGATAAAAGATTTCAAAGGCAAATACAGAACAGATCACTTAAAAGGTAAAGAAACTTAAAATCTGTTATGAAAGGCAGTTCAAAATCTTAAGAAACCTTGTTTTCTTAATAGAGAGAAAAGCCAAATTCAAGTTTCGCATCAGCTTACTTCTAAAATTCATTTACTCAATTAAACTTATTTTAAACTTAGTCAATCCTGACCATGTATAAAACTCTTCTTGGGGTCACTTTCCATAAACCTTCCATCACTTAACTTATTTTAGCACAATTCTAACTTTCAAGATGTTGAATATCTGGAGAGATTAATTTTAGATAGACATTCCAAAAAGATAATTATTTTTAAAAGTTCGCCTAAAGCTCTGATCTCATTTGCATTTTTTTCCTTTAAAGTTTCTTCACATCAAGTTACTTTCCTTGCTGACAAATTTGCAACAGGTATAACAAGATTTTATTTAGCTTATATTAAACCTGGGCACAATAAAATATTATACTTAATGTTGATGACTCTAAAGACATGTCTATATTAATTAGATCAACAAACAAACATTAATATCAGGTATTAATTTAATACTGAATATTTCTCAGTTCACTTGAACCTGAAATTCAGTTAGCTTATTTTTTCTTGTATTTAGAATTGTTCGGTTTGTAAGGGCTTACTTTCCTTTAAGCTGATTAAATAGAGCTCATACAAAAATCAACCTCAGCAATGTTATCCAAAGACAAAGACACATACAACGACACAAGCAAACAGAGAGACATCATAGCTCTCATTTCAAAATTTCAGTCCTGAGTCAGGTACAGCAATGTAAAATCCATCAGTTTACAAAAAGAGGTTGGATTAAAATTAGGTTTCTGGCAGATGGAACAAATCAATCTCACCTGTCTAGATGGCTGAATTTTTACAGAAAAGACACTTAGGTATTTTACTTATCTTTGACAAGTCAATTTCTAAATTATTTTATCCTCTTTTCAAAGTTTGCATTTAAAAAAGATGGCAGAGATGCCGGTTCCTGAGAAGACCAGATAGGACATTTGCATCTTAAAATACAGGCAAGTTTTTCCTAGTGTGATTTGTTTCCCCTTTGTTTAATATTTACAAACCTCTTAAGATAAATAGGTAAGGTTTGGGGAATGGTATCTATTAAAGAGTCAATCAACTTGTTCCCCACTGTCAAACTTACCTGGGGCTCCTGTGGGGAAATTAGAATCAGACACCTCAAGTCCAAGGGAGTCCGCTGGCCTCTTACAGGATGTCAGATCAAGGGAAATTGCCCTGCTGGGGAAGTGGTTTCCAGTCCAAACTGGGTGCCCTGTCGGGTCTTAGATGGTGATACTAAATCAGGCTTCTGTGCTCTGGGGGTTAACATAGAAACTTCTATTTGATTTACATGGGTAAGGGAAACAGGTGGCGGTGAATAATGACGGCATGAGGGGGGCAGTTGGAACAACTGCCAGTGCAGCCTGCTCTTTTGCAAAACATTTCTAACTTCAAGATCATATAATTGAGTGAGTCATTCAGGGGCCATCGCTCTTCTGATCTTAAATATTGGGTCCACATCGTATTACAATAGTACATCATGTCTTTCTTAGTCATAGGCTTGTGGCTATGTTTCACCCATTTAACTAATATATGCCCCAAAGGGCTCTCCTTCGGGATAGATGGAGTATTTCCCATTTTTATAAGTTTGATAACACCAAAATACAAAAAGGCACAAATAAATTCCAACAAAAAAGGCCCCCAAAATCTAGCATTGATGCACACAAAACCAAAACAAGACCAAGACGAAAACCGGTTCCGGAATCAGGTAGACTTACCCTACAAAAACAATGAACTAGTTCCCAAATTGGGTAGACTTACTCTACAAAACCAATGAACTAGTTCCCAACGAAACGATTCCAAATCAGGTAGAATCCAACAACAATTCCCCTTCCAACAGGGTACCCCAATCAAATAAATTGGCTTATCCCATAAAGGAAAAGCCCAAATTGAGAGGGGAATATGTTTCTGGTGTGCACCCTGGAGCGACTTACCCTACAAAATCGAGTCTGTCAACTTGCAACACAAAAGGATACGCAAAAAAAAAAAACAAGACCAAGACCAAAACTAAAGAACTGGTTACAGAATTGGGTAGACTTACCCTACGAAATTGAGCCCGTCAACTCACAGAAGGTGGTCACTTCCTTGTTTCAACTGACAAGTGCTGGGGTAACTGGTGCCACATCAGGGAATTTTGAAGGGAACATCCTTAGGATAAATGATCCCTGCAGCTGCTAGGGCCTTGCCCCAATGTTCCCTGATCAGAGCTGGCTAACCACAAGCAGCAAGCCTCCTGATTGGCTAAGCCAAATTTTTTACCGAGTCCAAGTTCTCTCTGTTCGCCGCATGACAGGCCAATAAATCCGAGATGAGGTGTTGAGGCAAGGAATACTTTATTCTGAAAGCTGGTAGACCAAGAAGATGGCAGACTACATTATCAAAATAACCATCTTATGCGGGTTTGGATGCCAGTTTCTTTTATAGCAGGGAGAGGGGGAGGAGATGAGGAAGTAAAGTAAAAAGGCCATAAGATTTGCAAATATTCCCTGGAATGGCCAGCCTCAGGGAGGGGATGTGTTAATTTCTTCTTTCTTGCAGCCATCCACAAGTGGACAGGGTCTGGATGTTTCCCTGAACAAAGGCACTTTGGTTTAACATTCAGACAGAGGAGCAGGGTTCCCTAAGGCAGGCCATTATATATAAACAGTATCCTTTTAGTGAACTAAGGCAATGGGAGGCAAAGGTTAAAGTAAAAGAAACTGATCCAACATGTAGTCAGATTTGGCTCTTGCCAGTTACATAACGATAAGTTTATTTTCTACCTCTGTAACTCTATTTCTGTTTTGCAAATAAGTTCATTTGTATATTTTTTTTAGATTCTACATATAAGTGACATATGATATTTGTCTTTCTCTGTTTGACTTACTTCACTTAGTATGTTAATCTCTAGATCCATCCATGTTGCTGTAAATGATATTATTTCATCCCTTTTTATGGCTGAGTAATATTCTATTGTGTATATGTACCACATCTTCTTTATCCATTCCTCTGTTGATAGACATTTAGGTTGCTTCCATGTCCTGGCTATTATTGTAAATAGTGCTGCAATGAGCATTGGAGTGCATGTATCTTTTCAAATTATGGTTTTCTCTGTGTATATGCCCAGGAGTGGGATTGCTGGATCATACAGTAGTCCTATTTTTAGTTTTTTAAGGAAACTCCATACTGTTCTCCATAGTGGCTGTACCAGTTTACATTTTCACCAACAGTGTAGGAGGGTTCCCTTTTCTCCACACCCTCTCCTGAATTTATTGTTCGTAGATTTTTTGATGATGACTATTCTGACCAATGTGAGGTAATACCTCATTATACCTTTGATTTGCTTTGCTTTAATAATTAGTGATGTTAAGCATCTTTTCATGTGTTTGTTTGCCATCTGTATGTCTTCTTTGGATGCAGCTCAATATCAAAGAAACAAATAACCCAACAAAAGAATGGGTGCATTTACTCCTAACCAGGGAAATATAACTGTGCTAAAGGAAGCTATTCCTGAATTATAAATGCCTCCTCGTATGTTCTTTCTAGAACATTTAGGGGCACAATTAGATAATCTAAGAGGCGTTGCTAGGTTATGTGCCAGCTATCTAAGCATTCATAGGCCCAAGAAGAATGATAACCATCACAGACAAAGACAAATCCTGTCAGGGCACAGTATGGTCTCAGGCAACCTCAGCCTGCAGCATCTTGGAGCAGGATTTTGGTTCCCAGCCAGAGATTGAAGGCAGCCTGCAGCAGTGAGATTGCTGAGTTCTAGCAACTAGACCAGGGGCCAGTGACGAGGCCTTCACCCTTCAGCTTTGCAGAAATGAATTCCCACGAAGACAGAAAGCAGTGAAACAAGTAAAGTGTTTATTAGGAGGAAAAATAGTACATGTGGATAGACACACAGGCGGACTCAGAGACAGAGTCACACACTCGTGGTAGTTTAAATCACTTATATAGGGCATTTCTTCCAGCTTCCTTTGGCCAATCTTGCTTTGCCTGGTTCTTAGTCCATATTTGGCATATCTCAGGATCCTCCTATGTGTGTGCACACATTTCTTAGCCAAGATGGATTCCAGTGAAGAGAACTATGGGTAGGTTGACATCACTCCCCTATTGATTTCCAAGGAGATTTTCTGTGCATGTATAGTTGGGAAGGTCTCCTTGACCTCAAGAATGAGAAATATGTGGTCTCTGTCTCTTATCTGGGCAGGGCTCTGCTCCTCCTCCTCTTCACCCTGGAGTATCTGTCCACTGGCGACAAACTCCAGGTGTTTATCCTGGAGCCCATCTATCTCCTGACTCAAAGTTACTTCCACTAAGATGGCACTGTTAATGGATTTATTCACAAGAATTGCTTCATTTGCCTATTCAAGCCAGGCGTTAGTTAGATTTTTTCCTAACCTGAAGTAAAAAGTTGTTCTAAATTTCAGAGGTTACCCCCATAACAATGGTCTGGGTTATATGAATGTTGGTGTTATCTTTCCAGGCCAATGCCAGAGTAAAGGAATGAAAGAAAAGATTTCATGTTTAGCTAAAGTGTAAAGTATTGATCTGTTGTCTTGGGTGGAAACAGTCTACCTCCCTCAATGTCAGTTACTTCTTTTACTCCTAAATTTGATTTAGAAGTCTCCAGAGTTTGTACAGGACCATGTGTCAGTTGGAATCCTCCTTAGTTATGAGGTATGTACCCAAGGCTTAACACTTTCTACTTTTGTAGCAGTGTCAGTGTTTAGAAGCACTTGGTAAGGTCCCTGCCAAAGGGGCTCAAGGACAGCCTTCACTCCTAGTGATTACAGATCAAAAGAGTAGGAGAAATTTGGAAATGTTAATTTGGTGAGTCATAGCCAGATACTTGAGGAAACTACATGAATTCAGGATCCAGTCCAGTTTACAATATGTAACAAAACCTCAAAGACAAAAGGACTAGAATTTAATATCTACAAAGGTTCAAACATAATTTTTCCCCCCACAATTACCCCCATTTTTTACCAAATATAATCATAGTAAAAGAAATTTTTTTGTAATGAACTTGACCTGATTATTTAAATATGGATAAGAATACTCACTGAGAGTTTCTTAATTCTGGAGGGACAAGGAAGGGAGAAAAAGTACATGTTTCATCTTTATTCATGAAGTTATAGCTTAGCAAGTTGCTAGCTTAAGAGAAAAGATTTATTTAAATCGGGAAAAAAATTAAAGAATCAGTAGTATTTTAAACAAAGTCATAAAAATTATAATTATCCTCATCAGTTCTTTCAGTCTCATGTTATTAATTCTTGTCCTGCTTGAATCCTGTTTTTCCATTAGTTCTCTCAACCTTGCCTGATGATTAAGGGTGATAAGGATAGTAATAATTTTCCAAGAAATTTGCAAGATTTTTGTTAAGGCTCATATGATTTGTCCAGTGAAGCAGGTGCTTCAATCACTGGAAATTGTGGAAGGTATACCCCAAGTGGAAAACACATTTTCTAATAGTTTCTCTACCACTATGAAGACATTGGCCTTGCAACAGGGGAAAGCTTCAGCCCTTCCAGAAAACATATACACAATAACAAGAACATATTGATAACCCATACTAAGTAGCAGTTGAATGAATTCCAGCTGCAGGTGTAAAAGCGTCCAGAGGGAGGCCTCTAGGGACAAAAATTGATTTTTCTTAAATGCACTGTGGTGGGTGAAGTAACATAAAAACCAAAAATTGAGGTTTGTCAGGGAGCCAAGAAGAACCAAGTGGTCATCTTGGGTTTCACACAGCCCTGACTCTTAGTTTAATTTATAGCCATTGTTTACCCAACCTAATTTTTCTGATTCAGGAGCAGACTGTTGCCTTGTTACAAGGACATCAGAATGGCAAAAGTTTGGTAATGAGGGTTTATTTTCTGCAGAAGCAGAACAGACTTCATCTACATGTGCTACAATCTTTATAGATTCTGTTGCTGCCACCTTTACATAAAAGCCAGCAAAGGCATTTCCCTGATACTCAGGTTCAGTTCTTTTAGTGTGAGACTCAATTTTGATGATGGCAATTTCAGAAGGTAAAAAAATAGCAGTAAAAAGATTATTTACTTATTGTCCATTTCTGATTGGGGTCCCAGAGGACGTCATACAACAATTTAAGATAATAAACTAGAATTACAAGTGAAAACATTATACCAGAACATATCAGATTTCTAAGAATTTCACACAATTCCTAGAATATTTGTATTAATAACATATATCCACAAATATAATCAAAGTTTAGCATCATTTATTTGACAATGCTTCTCATGCAATTTAACGTACCAAATATGCCTAATTAGTTTAATACCTCCCTTTTTATAAGGAGAGAGAACACTCTTTTGAAATGTTCCAGGAATCCTCTAGAAAATTTCAAAGTTAGTTTGTGGTCAAAATACTTCAATTACAATTTGATTTTGGAAAGTTTGCCAAAAATAAATTTAAAAGTTTTAAAACACTTGCCTAAATAGGATCACAGATCATTATGAAACTTAATACTTAATTATCTACTAGCAAAACTTAGCTCTCTTAGTATTAAGAGGACTCGGTTTACTTAAGTAATCAAAGACCCAATTAAGACATCATAAAACAAAAAATTATTTTGATTAAACACAGAATTTTTGCTTTCTAGGCAGATTACTTCAAAGGTAAAGAAAAACCTTTCATAATCTCTTATTATCAAGAGCAGATCAATAGTCTAAAAAAACATTATCCTTTTAGCAAATGAAGGGAAATTAACTTCTTGTTTTACATAAGTACATTACTGATATTAAAGCTTAATATATTATTATTATTTTTTAATTGAAGTGTAGTTAATTCACAATGTTGTGTTAGATTCTGAAGTATGGCAAAATGATTCAATTATACATATATATATTCTTTTTTAAATTATTTATTTATTTATCAGCTGCACTGGATCTTAGTTGTGGCATGCAGGATCTTTTGTTGCGGCATGTGGGCTCTTCGTTGCAGTGCATGGGCTTCTCTCTAGTTGTGGCATGCAGGCTCCAGCGCACGTGGACTCAGTAGTTGTGGCATGCAGTCTTTATTTGCCCCACGGCATGTGGAATCTTAGTTCCCTGACCAGGGATTGAACCAGCATCCCCTGCATTGCTAGATGGATTCTTAACCACTGGACCACCAGGGAAGTTCCTATATATATTCTTTTTCATTACAGGTTATTACAAGATATTGAATATAAGTCCCTGTGCTATACACTAGGACCTTGTTGTTTATCTATTTTATATATAGTAGTTTGTATGTGCTAATCCCAAACTCCTAATTTATCCCTCAACCACCCCACTTCTCCTTTGGTAACCACAGGTTTGTTTTCTATGTCTGTGAGATTGTTTCTCTTTTGTAAATGAGAAAGCTTAATTTTTGTAACCCTTACAATAACAATTCAATTTAGCCAGCTTTATTACACAAGTTAAAATTCTCTTTCTCTCTTTCTTTCTACATACATTTAGTTTGTCCTTCATCTTCTTGCTTCCCATTCTTAAATAACCAGAAGTTCTAGCTTAGACAAAATTATTCTCATTTTCCTTAACAAAAACGCATCTTCATTTCTTGTACCTTTTGTAAATCCAAAAACACATCCTTTTCCTTGTATATATTATTTCCAGTAGTTTCAATTACATATATGAGAATTTTAACCTTTAGAAGCCTTAATTTCTAGTGAAAACCACATAACTATGAACCATATGTTATACTAGCATTTAATTAATTAATTATTTTTGCGACAAATTTTGCAACAAAGATAAAATGAATTTATTTGACTAATAAACCCATCTAGAATAAAAGTTGTTTATCTACATTTCAATCAATGTTGATAACTTTAAAGACATGTCTGTTTTAATTAAACCAACAAACTTTAACTATTATTTACTGAAGATTATTCCAGAACATGTGAACTTGAAAAGCATTTGGGTTAGTTTCTGTATATATATATATATATATATATATATATATATATATATACAAACAGCATAAGGACAGATGCAACACAGAGATCTTACTAATATTTGTGGAGAAAACACTTAAGATTTTTCATTTGCTCAATTTCAAAATATTTCTCTCTTTTTTTTTCTTTCTGAGAAGCTTCTGCCTGAAGTTTGCATTTTCAAAGAATGGATCCTAGGTCCTAGAGAAGATGGGGGTAGAAAATCTACATTACAAAGGCACATATTAGGTGCAGGACCATTCTGTTTCCAGTATCTTGAATTTTTAAAGCATTTTGAGATGAAGAGGAGAGGTTTGGAGGATTGGCAAAAAGGGAAGGTGAACTTTAAATTTCTAGAGCGACACTGTGGCCCTGAATACATTTGCAAGACAAAGACAGTTTTCCCAATTCCCCCAAAGAACTTACAGTCTGAATGACAAAAAGGCTGATCTGCCCTTCCAACTTCATTTTCTCCAATTTTATTTCCCTCTAGGTGCATAGTTTTATTTTAGCCTAGGGAGAAAGCCTAAAAAATTCCTATCACGTTCTGAATATCAGCTTCTAGTTTTCCCAAATTTCTGGTCATAAAGTTATTAAATCCTTTCAGATATCTTGTCAGGGTTCAGCTGGGACAAACAGTAAATATTTCTGACAGTATTGAGTAACCCCATTAATTTTAACTTTAGTTTCCCCTTGGTTGTTTAAGGGAATAACATAGCAGTTTACCAAGAACATCAAAAATCCCTCAGAATTTCATCCACTTTGGAAGAGGCCCATATGGGGGCATTTAAACTGATGTTGAAGAATTTCCAAAGTGCCTTTGAGGACAATCTCTTTTCCAGTGTCCCAGTTGATTACTTTGGTAATCTACTTTTGTGCCAGTGTTTTGATAATGGACCCTTAGGAGGGTGAAATTGGGAGGCCTAGGTGTTGTTTTAAATCCTATTTGTATATTTAATTTTTCAGTAGCTTTTGGCAATGACTGTTTCAATTAATTTATTTTAGAACTTTAAAAACTTTTGTAGGCTTCCGTATACTAATTAAAATAGCTATTCCATTTTGTTTGTTAGATTTCGGAGCTCTTGCTTTTAGGTGTACTTTTAAAATTATCTTTGGAACATAACTCATAATGGCCATTGTAATTCTAGGTTTTCTTTGGTAAAATCTTGCCACCTTCTTATATACTGCTGCTTTTAGGACGGTAATTATTAAACGTAAAATAAGCAGGTGTGCTGAAAGGTGGTTCACTCAACACTTTGGATATCAATGATCCCATTTCTTTGAGCTAGGGCTTTGGGTTTCTCAGAGCCAAACAAATAAGTAAGAGAGATATGCCACAGGGTTGGAAACTGTGGGGTGTTTTACAGTGTGCCTCATTGCATGGAAATTTTCTTGAGGTTGGTGGGTGATGCGGTGTCAATCTAACCCATTTTTGTGACCAACTTATCCAATCACAGGAGTCTTCTTGAGATGGCTATAATTCTAATAGCTTTTAAAGGCTTGACTCATGGCCACCAATTTTTGCAGCTTTTTCGCTTCTGAGATTCCCATTTAGCAATAGCTTTTACCTTATTTGCACATTAACAGAAAGCAGCAGGAACAAAAAAATCTAGAGATTGGGGAAAAGATTTAATCAGCAGACCTCAAAGAATGGATATTGATTCCACACAAATGGAGAAGTACAGCGGCCACAAACAATTCCCCAACATGGAATCTGGGGAAAAATTCCAAACAAATGCAGAACTGCAGACTAAAGTGTCAGAAGTTCCCAATATGGAATTGAGGAACAAAACCAAGGGCTGGGATTTAAATAATTACTGTGGCCTAAGCTGGACCCAGTCCATCCCAGGCATATTCCAGTTTTAGGTTTGACCCAGTCGAAATCAGGCCAGCAACAATCAACAGTTCCCTATGTGGAATCTGGGAACAGGGAAGAGGAATAAACCAGCAGGCTGCAAAGAATAGGGGCTGCAGACTGACTCCAAGAAAATGGAGAACAGCAGCTGTCACCAGCAGTTCTCAACATGGAATATGGGGAATGATTCCAAGCAAATGGGGAGCTGCAAACATGATACCAAACCCAGAAAAAGATGTCACAAAAAGAAAACTACAGGCCAATATCAGTGATGAACATACATGCAAAAATACCCAACAAAATATTAGCAAACAGAAAACAGAATCCAACAGCACACTAAAAGGATCATACACGATGATCAAGTGGGATTTATCCCAGGAATACAAGGATTCTTCAATAGAGGCAAATCAATCAATGTGATACACCATATTAACAAACTGAAGAATAAAAACAATATGATAATCTCAGTAGATGCAGAAAAAGCTTTCAACAATATTCAACACCCATTATGATAAAAACTCTCCAGAAAGTGGGCATAGAGGGAACCTACCTCAACAAAATAAAGGCCATAAATGACAAACTCACAGCCAACATCATTCTCAATGGTGAAAAAATGAAACCATTCCCTCTAAGATCAGGAACAAGATAAGGGTACCCACTCCCATCATTATTAATCAACATAGTTTTGGAAGTTTTAGCCACAGAAATCAGAGAAGAAAAAGAAATAAAAGGAATCCAAATCGGAAAAGAAGAAGTAAAACTGTCACTGCAGATGACATGATACTACACATAGAGAATCCTAAAGATGTTACCAGAAAACTACTAGAGCTAATCAATGAATTTGTTAAAGTAGCAGGATACAAAATTAATGCACAGAAAGCTCTTGTATTCCTATACACTAACAATGAAAAATCTGAAAGAGTAATTAAGGAAACACTCCCATATACCATTGCAACAAAAAGAATAAAATACCTAGGAATAAACCTACCTAATGAGACAAAAGACCAGTATGCAGAAACTATAAGACACTGATGAAAGATATTAAAGACCATACAAATAGATAGAGAGATATACCATGTTCTTGGACTGGAAGAATCTACATTGTGAAAATGACTCTACTACCCAAAGCAATCTACAAATTCAGAGCAATCCCTATCAAGCTACCAATGGCCTTTTTCACAAAAGTAGAACAAAAATTTTATAATTTGTATGAAAACACAAAAGACTCCAAATAGCCAAAGCAATCTTGAGAAAGAAAAACAGAGCTGGAGGAAACAGGCTCCCTGATTTCAGACTATATTACAAAGCTACAGTAATCAAGACAGTATAGTAATGGCACAAAAGCAGAAATTTAGAACAATAGAACAGGATAGAAAGCCCAGAGATAAACCCATGCACATATGGTCACCTTATGTTTGATAAAAGAGGCAATAGTATACAGCGGAGAAAAGACAGCCTCTTCAATAAGTGGTGCTGGAAAAACAGGACAACTCCATGTAAAAGAATGAAATTGGAACACTCCTTAACACCATACACAAAAATAAACTCAAAATGGATTAAAGACCTAACTGTAAGGCCAGACACTATCAAACTCCTAGAGGAAAACATAGGCAGAACACTCTATGACATGACCTACCTCCTAGAGGAATGGAAATAAAAACAAAAATAAACAAATGGGACCTAATGAAACTTAAAAGCTTTTGCACAGCGAAAGAAACCATAAACAAAACTAAAAGACATCCCTCAGAATGGGAGAAGATATTTGCAAATGAAGCAACTGACAAAGGATTAACCTCGAAAATATACAAGCAGCTCATGCAGTTCAATATCAAAAAACAAAAAACCCAATCCAAAAATGGGCAGAAGACATAGATATTTCTCCAAAGATGATGTACAGATTGCTGACATATAAAAGGATGTTCAACATCACTAATCATTAGAGAAATGCAAATCAAAACCACAGTGAGGTATCACCTCACACTTGTCAGAATGGCCATCATTAAAATCTAGAAACAATAAATGCTGGAGAGGGTGTGGAGAAAAGGGAACACTCTTGCACTGCTGGTGGGAATGAGAATTGGTTCAGCCACTATGGAGAACAGTATGGAGGTTCCTTAAAAAACTACAAATAGAACTACCATATGACCCAACAATCCCACTACTGGGTATATACCCTGATAAAACCAAAATTCGAAAAGAGTCATGTACCAAAATGTTCATTGCAGCTCTATTTACAATAGCCCAGAGATGGAAACAACCTAAGTGCCCATCATCAGATGAATGGATAAAGAAGATGTGGCACATATATACAATGGAATATTACTCAGCCATAAAAATAAACGAAATTGAGCTATTTGTAATGAGGTGGATAGACCTAGAGTCTGTCATACAGAGTGAAGTAAGTCAGAAAGAAAAAGACAAATACCGTATGCTAACACATATATATGGAATTTAAGAAAAAAAATGTCATGAAGAACCTAGGGGTAAGGCAGGAATAAAGATGCAGACCTACTAGAGAATGGACTTGAGGTTATGGGGAGGGGGAAGGGTGAGCTGTGACAGGGCGAGAGAGAGTCATGGACCTACACACTAACAAACGTAGTAAGGTAGATAGCTAGTGGGAAGCAGCTGCATGGCACAGGAATATTGGCTCGGTGCTTTGTGACAGCCTGGAGGGGTGGGATAGGGAGGGTGGGAGGGAGGGAGACGCAAGAGGGAAGACATATGGGAACATATGTATATGTATAACTGATTCACTTTGTTATAAAGCAGAAACTAACACACCATTGTAAAGCAATTATACCCCAATAAAGATGTTAAAAAAAAAAAAAACTAAAAATAGAACTACCATATGATCCAGCAATCGCATTACTGGGCATATACCCGGAGAAAACCATAATTCAAAAAGAGTCATGTACCACAATGTTCATTGAAGCACTATTTACAATAGCCAGGACATGGAAGCAACCTAAGTGTCCATTGACAGATGAATGGATAAAAACGATGTGGGACATATATACAATGGAATATTACTCAGCCATAAAAAGAAATGGAATTGAGTTATTTGTAGTGAGGTGGATGGACCTAGGGTCTGTTATACAGAGTGAAGTAAGTCAGAAAGAGGAAAACAAATACCGTATGCTAACACATATGTATGGAATCTAAAAAAAATGTGCTGATAAAGCCAGGGGCAGGACAGGAATAAAGATGCAGACCTACTAGAGAATGGACTTGAGGACAGAGGGAGGGAGGAGTGTAACCTGGGAAGAAGTGAGAGAGTAGCATTGGCATATATACACTACCAAATGTAAAATAGATAGCTAGTGCGTAGCAGCCGCATAGCACAGGGAGATCAACTTGGTGCTTTGTGACCACCTAGAGGGGTGGGATAGGGAGTGTGGGAGGGAGACACAAGAGGGAGGAGATATGGAGGTATATGTATATGTATAGCTGATTCACTTTGTTAAACAGCAGAAACTAACACACCATTGTAAAGCAATTCTACTCCAATAAAGATGTTAAAAAAAAAGAAAAACAAAAACAGAAACAGCAGTTCCTAAAGTGGAATCCAGGGACAGAATCAAGGTACTGGGGTTTTCCACTGTAAATAGTGAACTGTAGAAGCCAATTAGATTGGGAGTTCGACACAAAGAAAGCAGAACTCAGACTGATAGGAACTCACCCATGGCCATTGGAAACAGTGAGAAAGACAGTAAACTCATAAGGGCTCACAGGGCACCACACCTGTGTTTTTTCCATCACTGCCACCAATTGGTTAAAAAACAGAAGTCAACCAGGTAAATTTAAAGATATAATTGGCTTTATTAGTCAATTCATGAATCAGGCAGCATCCCCTCTAGCAACTAGAAGCGTACCTTGAATAGTAGTACAAATGGAAGGCTATTATTAAAAGGAGGATAGGTCAAGGAAGTCATTAGCAAAAAAAGAAGGGGTTTCTTTTGGCCAGGAAATCTTTTGGGGGAAGGGAACAGTATGTGGGGTTTTTTTGTGCAGATTGACTCTTCTTCCTCTGGAGGATAGAGAGGGCTCTTGTGATAGGTTACCTCCACTGGTGCTGACAACAAAATTCCAGACTGGTTGATTAAGATTACATTTCTAGGGAAGGTTGAAACTGCAATTAGGTAAGTATTAAATCTGGTTTGGTATCATAGGCTTTAGCACAATTGATGCCATTCTGGGCCTGTGGGGTTTTTTAACACTGGGAAGTTTCTATAGACATATTTTCAAGCTCACTGATTCTTTCCTTGACTGTGTCCATTCTATTGATTCTTAATTTCTGTTACAGTGTTTTTAGCTCCAAGCATTTCCTTTTGATTCTTTCTTAGAGTTCCATCTCTCTACCTCCAACACTTATCTGTTTTTGAATGTTGTCTACTTTTTCCATTAGAGTCTTTTACATATTAATCATAATTATTTTAAACTCATTGCCTAATAATTCTAAAATCTGTATAAAGGGTCTGGTTCTGTTGTTTGCTTTGTCTCTTCAAAACATGTTTTTTTTTCCTGACTTTTATTAGTACACCTTGGAATATTTTGTTGAAAGCTGGAAATTATGTGTTAGGTAGTAACACTTGAGGTAAATAGGACTTTGGGGAAAGTTTTTTTTTGGTTTGGCTAGAAGTAGGGCTGTGTTTATTCTTTGCTATGATACTAGGCTTCAGAGGCTGTACTAGAGATTTCAAATTCCTCTTTTCCTTGTTTATCCCTCCCCTGCTGTCTTTACGTTTCCCTAAGACCTCCTCCTTAATTACATTCAGTGCCTTGCAGCTCTTTCTGTTTTAATCCATAGTCATTATACTGAGGCCCTGTTGGTGTAGGACTAAGGTATGGATAAGGGGAACTGTTCCTTGGTTTTATGATTAAATTTCAGTCTTGTAGTTGGCTTGGATTACTGGATTATGACCATCTCAAATGTATTTTGTACTTTTTCCCCCAATCCTTTATGTGAAACAGGAAGGGTTCAGGGGACTGAAAAGTAAATGCCCTTCCCTGTATGAGGGATAAGACTCAGGTAAAGTCTTTTCCCGAAGAGAATAGGCCTTTGTTATATAAAATAATCTAGGTACATTTAAAAATGGTTACCTTTCCTCTACCTGCCAGAGCCACAAGGTATTTTTATTGACTCTTCACCATGAGAAAGTGATGAGATTCTTGGTGATAAACTCCATAAATTTGTGGGCCCTCCCATTAAAACAGAGGTCCCAGCTTACATTAATCCACACTCAGTCTTCAGCTATTTCTCAAATTTACAATTTAAGTGTTATTACCAGTTTATGGTTCCAGTGACATTTTTTAAACATATTTATTGGGGTATAATTGCTTTACAATGGTGTGTCAGTTTCTGCTTTATAACAAAGTGAATCAGTTATACATATACATATGTTCCCATATCTCTTCCCTCTTGCATCTCCCTTCCTCCCACCCTCCTATCCCACCCCTCTAGGAGGTCACAAAGCACTGAGCTGATCTCCCTGTGCTATGCGGCTGCTTCCCACTAGCTATCTATTTTACGTTTGGCAGTGTACATATGTCCGTGCCACTCTCTCACTTTGTCACAGCTTACACTTCCACCTCCACATATACCCAAGTCCATTCTCTAGAAGGTCTGTGCCTTTCTTCCAGGCTTGCCCCTAGGTTTTTCATGACTTCTTTTTTTTTTCTTAGATTCCATATATATGTGTTAGCATACGGTATTTGTTTTTATCTTTCTGACTTAAACCACCCTGTATGACACACTCTAGATCGATCCACCTCACTACAAATAACTCAATTTTGTTTCTTTTTATGGCTGAGTAATATTCCGTTGTATATACGTGCCACATCTTCTTTCTCCATTCATCTGTTGATGGATAATTAGGTTGTTTCCATGTCCTGGCTATTGTAAACAGAGCTGCAACGAACATTTTGGTACATGACTCTTTTTGAATTATGGTTTGCTCAGGGTATATACCCAATGTGGGAATGCTGGGTCACATGGTAGTTCTATTTTTAGTTTTTTAAGGAACTTTCATACTGTTCTCCATAGGGGCTGTATCAGTTTACATTCCCACCAACAGTGCAAGAAGGTTCCCTTTTCTCCACACGCTCTCCAGGATTTATTATTTGTAGATTTTTTGATGATGGCCATTCTGACCAGTGTGAGGAGATATCTCATTATAGTTTTGATTTGCATTTCTCTAATGATTAATGATGTTAAGCATCCTTTCATGTGTTTGTTGGCAATCAGTATCTCTTCTTTGGAGAAATGTCTATTTAGGTCTTCTGCCCATTTTTGGATTGGGTTGTTTTTTTTTGATACTGAGCTGCATTAGCTGCTTGTAAAATTTGGAGATTAATCATTTGTCAGTTGCGTCATTTACAAATATTTTCTCCAATTCTGAGGGTTGCCTTTTGGAATTATTTATGGTTTCCTTTGCTGTGCAAAATTTTTTAAGTTTCATTAGGTCCCATTTGTTTATTTTCGTTTTTATTTCCGTTTCTCTAGAGGTGGGTCAAAAAAGATCTTGCTGGGATTTTTGTCATAGAGTGTTCAGCCTATGTTTTCCTCTAAGAGTTTGATAGTGTCTGGCCTTATATTTAGGTCTTTAATCCATTTTGAGTTTATTTTTGTGTATGGCGTTAGGCAGTGTTCTAATTTTATACTTTTACATGGAGCTGTCCTGTTTTCCCAGCACCACTTATTGAAGAGGCTGTCTTCTCTCCACTGTATATTCTTATATCCTTTATCAAACATAAGGTGACCATATGTGCATGGGTTTATCTCTGTGCTTTCTAACCTGTTCCATTGATCTATCTTTCTGTTTTTGTGCCAGTACCATACTGTCTTGATTACTGTAGCTTTGTAGTATAGTCTGAATTCAGGGAACCTTATTCCTACAGATCCGCTTTTCTTTCTCAAGATTGCTCTGGCTATTTGGGACCTTTTGCTTTTCCATACAAATGGAGAATTTTTTTGTTCTAGTTCTGTGAAAAATGCCAGTGGTAGTTTGATAGGGATTGCTTTGAATCTGTAGATTGTTTTGGGTGGTGGAGTCATTTTCACAGTTGATTCTTCCAATCCAAGAACATGGTATATCTCTCTATCTGTTTGTATCATCTTTAATAATTTATTTCAACAGTGTCTTATAATTTTCTGCATAAAGGTCTTTTGTCTCCTTAGGTAGGTTTATTCCTAGATATTTTATTCTTTTGTTGCAATGGTAAATGGGAGTGTTTTCTTAATTTCATTTTCAGATTTTTCATCATTAATGTATAAGAATGCTAGAGATTTCTTTGCAGTAATTTTGTAATCTGCTACTTTACCAAATTCACTGATTAGCTCTAGTAGTTTTCTGGTAGCATCTTTAGGATTCTCTATGTATAGTATTATGTCATCTGCAAACAGTGACAGCTTTACTTCTCCTTTTCTGATTTGGATTCCTTTTATTTAATTTTCTTCTCTGATTGCTGTGGCTAAACCTTCCAAAATTATGTTGAATAATAGTGGTGAGAGTGGGAAAACTTGTGTTGTTCCTGATCTTAGTGGAAATGGTTTCAGTTTTTCACCATTGAGGACGATGTTGGCTGTGGGTTTGTCATATATGGCCTTTATTATGTTGAGGAAAGTTCCCTCTATGCCTACCTTCTGCAGGGATTTTATCATAAATGGGTGTTCAATTTTGTTGAAAGTTTTCTCTGCATCCATTGAGATGATCATATGTTTTTTCTCCTTCAATTTGTTAATATGGTGTATGACATTGATTGATTTGCATATGTTGAAGAAGACTTGAATTCCTGGGATAAACCTCATTTGATCATGGTGTATGATCATTTTAAGGTGCTGTTGGATTCTGTTTGCTAATATTTTGTTGAGGATTTTTGCATGTATGTTCATCAGTGATATGGGCCTATAGATTTTTTCTTTGTGACATCTTTTTCTGGTTTTGGTATCAGGGTGATGGTGGGCTCATAGAATGAGTTTGGGAGTGTTCCTCCGTCTGCTATATTTTGGAAGGGTTTGGGAAGGATAGGTGTTAGCTCTTCTCTAAATGTTTGATAGAATTCACCTGTGAAGCCATCTCGTGCTGGGCTTTTGTTTGTTGGAAGATTTTTCATCACAGTTTCAATTTCAGTGCTTGTGATGGGTATGTTCATATTTTCTATTTCTTCCTCATTCATTCTAGGAAGTTTGTGCATTTCTAAGAATTTGCCCATTTCTTCCAGGTTGTCCATTTTATTGGCATAGGGTTGCTTGCAGTAATCTCTCATGGTATTGTGTATTTCTGCAGTGTCAGTGGTTACTTCTCCTTTTTCATTTCTAATTCTATTGATTTGATTCTTCTCCATTTTTTTCTTGATGAGTCTGGCTAATGGTTTATCAATTTGTGTTTCTTATCAAAGAACCAGCTTTTAGTTTTATTGATCTTTACTATCGTTTCCTTCATTTCTTTTTCATTTATTTCTGATCTGATCTTTATGATTTCTTTCCTTCTGATAACTTTGGGTTTTTTTTTGTTATTTTTTCTCTGATTGCTTTAGGTGTAAAGTTAACTCCTTTAATTGAGATATTTCTTAAGGTAGGATTGTTTTGCTATACACTTCCCTTTTAGAATTGCTTTTGCTGCAACCCGTTCCCTTTGGGTGGTCGTGTTTTCATTATCATTTGTTTCTAGGTATTTTTGGTTTCCTTTTTGATTTATTCAGTGATGTCTTGGTCATTAAGTAGTGTATTGTTTAGTCTCTATGTGTTTGTATTTTTTTACAAATTTTTTCCTGTAACTGATATCTAGTCTCATAGCATTGTGGTCAGAAAAGATACTTGATACGATTTCAATTTTCTTAAATTTACCAAGGCTTGATTTCTGACCCAAGATATGATCTATTCTGGATAATGTTTCATAAGCACTTGAGAAGAATGTGTATTCTGTTGTTTTTGGATGGAATGCCCTATAAACATCAATGAAGTCCATTTTGTTTAATGTATCATTTAAAGCTTGTGTTTCCTTATTTATTTTCATTTTGGATGATCTGTCCATTGGTGAAAGTAGGGTGTTAAAGTCCCCTACTATGACTGTGTTACTGCCAGTTTCTCCTTTTATGGCTGTTCGTATTTGCCTTATGTATTGAGGTGCTCCTATGTTGGGTGCATACATATTTACAATTGTTAAATTTCTAGGAAATATACCTTGATCATTATGTAGTGTCCTTTTTTGTCTCTTGTAATAGTCTTTGTTTTAAAGTCTATTTTGTCTAATATGCGAATTGCTACTCCAGCTTTCTTTTGAAATCCATTTGCATGGAATATCTTTTTCCATCCCCTCACTTTCAGTCTGTATGTGTCCCATGTCTGAACTGGGCCTCTTGTAGGCAGCATATATGCACATCTTGTTTTTGTATCCATTCAGCCAGTCTATGTTTTTTGGTTGGAGCATTTAATCCATTTACATTTAAAGTAATTATCAATATGTATTCTCTTATTCCCATTTTCTTAATTTTTTTTGGTTTGTTTTTGTAGGTCTTTTCCTTCTCTTCTGTTTTCTACCTAGAGAAGTTACTTTAGCATTTGTTGTAAAGCTGGTTTGGTGGTGCTGAATTCTCTTAGCGTTTGCTTGCCTGTAAAGGTTTTAATTTCTCCATCAAATCTGAATGAGATCCTTGCTGGGTAGAGTAATCTTGGTGTAGGTTTTTCTCCTTGATCACTTTAAGTTTGTCCTGCCACTCCCTTCTGGCTTGAAGAGTTTCTGCTAAAAGATCAGCTGTTAGCCTTATGGGGATTCCTTTGTGTGCTATTTGTTGTTTTTCCCTTACTGCTTTTAATAATTTTTCTTTGTATTTAATTTTTGATAGTTTGATTAATATGTGTCTTGACATGTTTTTCCTTAGATTTATCCTGTATGGGACTCTCTGTGCTTCCTGGACTTGATTAACTATTTCCTTTCCCATATTAGGGAAGTTTTTGACTATAATCTCTTCAAATATTTTCACAGTCCCTTTCTTTTTCTCTTCTTCTTCTGGGACCCCTATAATTCGAATGTTGTCCCAGTGGTCTCTGAGGCTGTCCTCATTTCTTTTCATTCTTTTATCTTTTTTTTGCTTTTATCTTTATTCTGCTCTGCAGTAGTTATGTCCACTATTTTATCTTCCAGGTCACTTATCCATTCTTCTGCCTCCGTTATTCTGCTGTTGATTCCTTCTAGAGAATTTTTAATTTCGTTTATTGTGTTGTTCATCGTTGCTTGTTTCATGTTTAGTTCTTCTAGGTCCTTGTTAAATGTTTCTTGCATTTTGTCTATGCTATTTCCAAGATTTTGGATCATCTTTACTATCATTATTCTGAATTCTTTTTCAGGTAGACTCCCTATTTCCTCTTCATTTGTTAGGTCTGGTGGGTTTTTACCTTGCTCCTTCAACTGCTGTGTGTTTTTCTGTCTTCTCATTTTGCTTATCTTACTGTGTTTGGGGTCTCCCTTTTGCAGGTGCATGTTCGTAGTTCCCGTTGTTTTTGGTGTCTGTTCCCAGTGGCTAGGGCTTTTTCAATCATTTTGTGTAGGCTTCCTGGTGGAGGGGATTAGTGCCTGTGTTCTTGTGAATAAGGCTGGATCTTGTCTTTTGGTGGGCAGGTCCTCAACTCTTGGTGAGTTTTGAGGTGTCTGTGGCCTTATTATGATTTTAGGCAGGCTCTGTGCTAATGGATGGGGTTGTGTTCCTGTCTTGGTAGTTTTTTGGCAAGGGTGTACAGTACTGTAGCATGCTGGCTGTTGAGTGAAGCTGGGTCTTGGCATTGAGATGGAGATCTCTGGGAGATTTTTGCCATTTGATATTACAAGGAGCTGGGAGTTCTTTTGTGTACCAGTGTCCTGAAGTTGGCTCTTCCACCTGAGAGGCACACCCCAGATGCCTGGCTGGAGCATCAATAGCATTTCAACCACACGGCTCAGAATAAAAGGGAAAAAAATAGAAGGGAAAAATAAGGAATATAAAATAAAGTTATTAAAATAAAAAATATTTATTAAGAAAAAAATTTAATGTAAAAAAAATGGAGTGACAGAACCCTAGGACAAATGCTGAAAGCAAAGCTATAGAGACTAAATCACACACAGAAACATACACATACACACTCACAAAAAGAGAAAAAGGGAAAAAAATATATATTTTGCTCCCAAAGCCCACCTCCTCAATTTGGGATTATTCATTATCTCTTCAGTTAATCCACAGATGCAGGGTACAGCAAGTTGATTGTGGAGATTTAATCCACTGCTCCTGAGGCTTCTGCAAGAAATTTCCATTTCTCTTCTTTGTTCACACAGCTCCCAGCATTCAGCTTTGGATTTGGACATGCCTCTGCATGTAGGCCGCCTGAGGGCGTCTGTTCTTCCCTCAGACAGGACGGGGTTAAAGGAGCAGCTGATTCGGGGGCTCTGGCTCATTCAGGCCGGGGGGAGCGAGGGTTATGGATGCAGGGCAAGCCTGCGGCGGCAGAGCCTGGCATGACATTACAACAGCCTGAGGCACACCGTGTGTTCTCCTAGGGAAGTTGTTCCTGGATCACAGGACCCTGGCAGTGGCGGGCTGCATAGGCTCCCAGGAGGAGTGGTGTGGAGAGTGACCTGTGGTTATGCACAGGTTTCTTTGTGGCGGCAACAGCAGCCTTAGAGTCCCATGCCCGTCTCTAGGGTTTGCACTGATAGCCGTGGCTCGCACCCATCTCTGGAGCTCCTTTAAGCGGCGCTCTTAATCCCCTCTCCTTGTGCACCAGGATACAAAGAGAGAAGAAAAAGTCTCTTGCCTCTTCGGCAGCTTCAGATTTTTTCCCGGACTCCCTCCCGGCTAGCTTTGGCACACTAGTCCTTTCAGGCTGCGTTCATTCAGCCAACCCCAGTTCTCTCCCTGGGATTCCACTGAAGCCCGAGCCTCAGCTCTCAACCCCTGCCCGCCCCAGCAGGTGAGCAGACAAGCCTCTCGGGCTGGTGAGTGCTGGTCGGCACCTTTCCTCTCTCCCCTCTGCCCTCCGCACCCCTGTTACTGCATTTTCCTCTGTGGCTCTGAAGCTCCCCCACTCCGCCACCAGCAGTCTCTGCCCACAAATGGGCTTCCTAGTATGTGGAAACCTTTATTCCTTCACAGCTCCTTCTCAGTGGTGCAGGTCCTGTCCTTATTCTTTTGTCTCTGTTTTTTCTTTTGCCCTACCCAGGTACGTGGGGAGTTTCTTGCCTTTTGTGAGGTCTGAGGTCTTCTGCCAGAGTTTAGTAGGTGTTCTATAGGAGCTGTTCCATATGTAGATGTATTTCTGATGTATTTGTGGAGAAGAAGGTGATCTCTGCATCTTAGTCTTCTGCCATCTTGAAGCTCCTACCCAGTTCCTGTGACTTCTGCTGTAGATTTGGACCGTGATTCTGCGGATTTACCTGTTTCTCCAGATTCTGGTGTAGTGGTGTGTCTTGCAACATCAATTCTCTGATGAATCCAAGAAAAGTTATTGATGCTAAGTTTGTTCAGCCTTTTTCTTGTTTTAGGATGGGAGTGATGTTGGATCTAAAACTGGAAGTCGGGGGAAGAATTTTAAATATGCTTTTTTTGGTCCATATAACAGCCTTATGAGGTGAATATATTGCCATGCTAATTTTCCAGATGAAGAAATTGAAGTTCAGAGATGCTAAAGAATTTTCCCAAGATCATTCTGTAAGTAGTGGATCTTGGATTTGAACTCAGTTCTTTGTGACTTTGATGGCTAGGACATGTATGCATATAACTAATATATGCACCAGAAATTGATGAGAATCATAAGAGAGTAGAAAAAGTAGTATGGTGCTATGGTGAATGGTGATGTCACTTCAGGATTAGGAAAATTAATCAGAAGAGGTAGCAGCTAGGTGGTTCTTGAAGGATTTAAACACAGGGGAGACCAGAGCAGAAGCCTGGAAACTTGGGGTCAGGGAATAAAGATATCTGGATGTTAAGATTCCTTTACATGAATATCCCATGAGTCCTATCCCAGACATTGCTAATTCTTCTCTACTGTAATGAGAAACAAGTAAGGTCATTCAGAGCCTGACAGGAGTCAACAGTTATTAGGGCACACTTTTTCTCTGGGCTAACATTACAAGTCAGATATCTGGGATTTGATTAGTTTTATTCTCTTCATGGGCTCCACCTTGGGAAACTGTTAGGGAGAGTGGTAGTCTCAGTGTGAGAAGGGCCTTGTCTTCCATAGTGTAACCAATGTCCTCTCCACATGGGGAGGCCAAGAAGGAGAAATTCACTGCCAGTGAATCAGGTCTTGAGAGAATTAGGAACTACAATAACTGGTTGGCACTTCTACCCACTCCCCTCAGGATAGGCATACATGTCAAAACATTCTTCATTCTGTTTTCTAACCATGACCCTGGCAACCCTTGACCTGTAAAGGAGCTAATGACAATCTCATTGCATATAATCCTGGGAACAGAGCTGATGCTTTATCCTCTCTTGGGACAGTAAGATCTCTTCCTGTCCAAAAATGAATTAATCAAACACCTGTACACTGAAAACTATAAGACATTGATGAAAGAAATTGAAGAAGACACAAGTAAATGGAAAGAACTTCTTGTGCTCATGGAATGGAAGAATTCATATTGTTAAAATGTACACATGACTGAAGCACTCTACAGATTCAACACAATCTCTAACAAAATTTCAATGATATCTTTTACAGAAATAAAATAAACAATCCCCAAATTTCTATGGAACCACAAATGATTCCAGGTAGCCAACACAATCTTGAGAAAGAAGAACAAAGCCAGGAGCAACACACTCCAAATTTTAAGGTATATTCCAAAGCCATAGTTAAAAAAAAGAGTATGGTATTGGCAAACAAACAGACACAAAGGTCAATGGAACAGAGTAGGGATCCCAGAAATAAACACACGCATATATGTCAATTAATTTATGACAAAGGAGGCAAAAATATACAACGGGGAAAGGACAGTCTCTTCAACAAGTGATGTTGGGAAAACTGGACAGTCACATGCAAAAGTATGAAACTGGATCACTATATTACACCATACACAAATATTAATTCAAACTGGGTTAAAGACTTGAATTTAAGAGTTGAAACCATGAAACTCCTAGAAGAAAACATAGGCAGTATGCTCCTTGACTTTGGTCTTGGTGATGATTTTAAAAGTCTGATTCCAAAAGCAAAGGCAACAAAAGCAAAAATAAACAAATGTGACTACGTCAAACCAAAAAGCTTCTGCAAAGCAAAGGAAATCATCAACAAAATGAAAAGGCAACTTACTGAATGGGAGAAAATTTTGCAAATCATATACCTGATAAGAGGTTAATATCCAAAATATACAAAGAATCATACAACTCAATATCAAACAAAAAGCAATTTAATTTAAAAGTAAGCAGATTTCATTCTTTTACATGTAGCTGCCCAGTTCTCCCAGCACCACTTATTGAAGAGATTGTCTTTTCCTCATTGTATATCCTTGCTTCCTTTGTCATAGATTAGTTGACCATATGTGCATGGGTTTATCTCTGGGCTTTCTATCCTGTTCCATTAATCAATATTTCTGTTTTTATGCCAGTACCATATTGTCTTGATTACTGTAGCTTTGTAGTATAGTCTGAAGTAAGGGAGTCTGATTCCTCCAGCTCCATTTCTTTTCCCTCAAGATTGCTTTGGCTATTCGGGATCTTTTTTGTTTTCATACAAATTTTAAGATTTTTTTGTTCTGGTCCTGTAAAAATTATCATTGGTAATTGATAGAGATTGCATTGAATCTGTAGATTGCTTTGGGTAGTATAGTCATTTTCAAAATATTGATTCTTCCAGTCCACGAACATGGTATATCTCTTCACCAGTTTTTGTCATCTTTGATTTCTTTCATCAGAGTCTTAGAGTTTTCTGAGTACAGGATGAAATTAGAACACTCCCTAACACCATACAACAAAATAAACTCAAGATGGATTAAAGACCTAGATGTAAGACTGGACACTATAAAACTCTTAGTGGAAAACAGGAAAAACACTCTTTGGCATAAGTCACAGCAAGATCTTTTATGACCCACCTCCTACAGTAATGGAAATAAAAACAAAAATAAACAAATGGGACTAATGAAATTTAAAAGCTTTGCACAGCAAAGGAAACTATAAACAAGACAAAATGACAATCCTCAGAATGGGAGAAAATATTTGCAAATGAAGCAACAAAGGATTAATCTCCAAAATATATAAACAGCCCATGCAGCTCAATATTAAAAAAGCAAACAACCAAATCAAAAAATGGGCAGAAGACCTAAATAGACATTTCTCCAAAGAAACATACAGATGGCCAAGATTCACATGAAAAGCTGCTCAACTTCACTAATTATTAGAGAAATGCTAACCAAAACTACAATGAGGTATCACCTCATGCCAGTTAGAATGGCCATCATCAGAAAATCTACAAACAGCAAATGCTGGAGAGGGTGTGGAGAAGAGGGAACTCTCTTGCACTGTTGTTGGGAATGTAAATTGATACAGCCACTATGGAAACAGTATGGAGGTTCTTTAAAAAAACTAAAAATAGAATTATCATATGACCCAGCAATCCCACTACTGGGCATATACCCAGAGAAATCCATAATTCAAAAAGACACATGTATCCCAATGTTCATTGCAGCACTATTTACAATAGCCAGGTCATGGAAGCAACCTAAATGCCCATTGATAGATGAATGGATAAAGAAGATGTGGTACATATATACAGTGGAATATTAGCCATGAAAAGGATCGCAATTGGGTCATTTGTAGAGACGTGCATGGGCCTAGAGAATGTCATACAGAGTGAAGTAATTCAGGAAAAGAAAAACACATATCGTATATTAACGCATATATGTTGAATCTAGAAAAATGCTACAGATGAACCTGTTTGCAAGGCAGAAATGGAGACACAGATGTAGGGAACAATCGTGTGGACACTAAGGGGGGAAAGCAGGGGTGGGTGGTGGTGGGATGAATTGGGAAATTGGGATTGACATATATACACTAAAATGTATAAAATGGGTAACTAATAAAAAGGTGCTGTATTAAAAAAAAAAGTAAGCAGAAGGTAGCCATTCTGACAGATGTTAGGTGACGTTTCATTATGGTTTTGATTTGCATTTCCTTGGTGACTAGTAATGTTGAGCATCTTTCTATGTGCTTGTTGGCCATCTCCATTTCATCTTTGGAAAAAAGTCTATACATTTCTTCTTTCCATTTTTTAATTGAGTTTTTGTGTTTTTTATGTTGAGTAGTATGAGCAATTTATACAGTTTGGATATTAAGCTCTTATCAGTCACATTATTTGCAAATATTTTTTTGCATTCAGTAGGTTGTCTTTATGTTTTTCGATGGTTTTCTTCACTGTGCAAAAGCTTTTTAGTTTAATTAGGTCCCACTTGTTTATTTTTTATTTTATTTGCTTTAGGAGACAGATCAAAAACATATTGCTATGATTTATGTCAAAGAGTGTTCGACTTATGTTCTCTTTTAGTAGTTTTATGGTTTCAGGTCTTACACTTAGGTCTTTAATCCATTTGGAGTTTATTTTTGTATATGGTGTTAGAGAATGTTCTAATTTCATTCTTTTACATGTAATTGTCCAGTTTTCCCAGCACTACTGATTGGGGAGACTGTCTTTTCTCCACAGTATATTCTTGCCTCCTTTGTCATAGATTAATTGACCATAAGTGCAAAGGTTTATTTCTGGGCTCTCTATTCTGTTCCATTGATCTATGTGTCTGTGTTTGTATCAATACCATACTGTTTTGATTACTGCAGCTTTGCAGTATAGTCTGAAGTCTGGGAGGTTTATATATCTAACTTTCTTCTCCAGTTTTGTTCTTCTTTCTCAAGATGGCTTTGGCTATTTGGGGTCTATTGTGTTTCCATATAAATTTTAAAAGTATTTGTTCTATTTCTGTGGAAAATGCCATTGGTTTTTTGTTTTTTTGGGTTTTTTTTTTTTTTTTTTTTTGCAGTACGTAGGCCTCTCACTGTTGTGGCCTCTCCCGTTGTGGAGCACAGGCCACAGACGTGTAGGCTCAGCGACCATGGCTCACGGGCCCAGCTGCTCCATGGCATGCGGGATCCTCCTGGACCGGGGCACAAACCCATGTCCCCTGCATCGGCAGGTGGACTCCCAACCACTGCACCACCAGGGAAGCCCGTCATTGGTATTTTGATAGGGATTTCACTGAATCTGTAGATTGCCATGGGTAGTGTGGTCATTTTATCAATATTGTTTCTTCCAATCCAAGAACATGGTATATATTTTCTTCTGTTTTGTCTTCAATTTCTTTCATCAATATCTTATAGTGTTCTGAGTACAGGACTTTTATATCCTTAGGTAGGTTTATTCCTAGATATTTTATTCTGTTTCATGTGACAGTGAATGGTACTGTTTCCTTAATTTCTCTTTCTGATAGTTCATTGTTAGTTTATGAAATGCAACAGATTTCTGTACATTAATTTTCAAAAAGACCACAAATAAAAGTTGGCAAGGATGTGGAGAAAAGGGAACCCTCATACATTGTTTGTGGGAATATAAATTGGTACAGCCACTGTGGAAAACAGAATGGAGATTTTTCAAAAAACTGAAAATAGAATGAAATATACCAACTCCTGGGTAAATATCTGAAAAAACCAAAAACACTAATTTGAAAAGATACATGCACCCCAATGTTCATAGCAGCATTATTTATAATTGCCAAGATATGGAATCAACCTAAGTATTCATCAACAGATGAATGGATAAAGAAGATGGGATATATCTATACAGTGGAATACTACTCGGCCATAAAAAAAAGAATGAAATTTTGCCTTTCGTGGCAACATGGATGAACTTGGAGAGTATTATGCTAAGTGAAATAAGTCAAACAGAGAAAGGCAAACACTGTATGATATCACATATATGTGGAATCTAAAAAATACAACAAACTAGTGAATATAACAGAAAGAAGAAGATTCACAGATATAGGCAACATGTTACTGGTAACCAGTGGGGAGAGGGAAGGAGGTAAGGGCAATATAGGGGCATAAGATTAAGAGATACAAACTATTACGTATAAAATAAGTTACAAGGCTATATGGTACAACATGGGGAATATAGCTACTATTTTATAAGAACTATACCTGGAATATAAACTTTAAAAATTGTGAATCACTACATTGTACACATGTAACATATAACATTGTACATCAACTATACTTCAATTAAAATAAATAAATAAATAACAAAAATAAAAACAAAGAAGACAAATGGGCAGAAGATCCAAATAGACATTTTTCCAACGTAGACATACAGGTGGCCAACTGGTCCATGAGAGAACACTCAACATCACTAATCATCATGGAAATACAAATCAAAACTGCAGTGAGATATCACCTCACACCTGTTAGAATGCTTAGTATCAGAAAGACAAGAGGGAGATGAGGACGATGGCAGAAGAGTAAGACACGGAGATCACGTTCCTCCCCACAGATACATCAGAAATACATCTACATGTGGAACTGCTCCTATAGAACACCCACTGAACACTGGCAGAAGACCTCAGACCACCCAAAAGGCAAGAAACTCCCCACGTACCTGGGTAGGGCAAAAAAAAAAAGAGGAAAAACAGTGACAAAGAATAGGGGTGGGACCTGCACCAGTGGCAGGGACCTGTGAAGGAGGAAAGGTTTCCACACACTAGGAAGTCCCTTCACTGGTGGAGACTTTGGGTGGCGGAGGGGGAAAGCTTCGGAGCCGTGGAGGAGACCGCAGCAACAGGGGTTCGGAGGGCAAAGCAGAGAGATTCCCACACAGAGGATTGGTGCCGACCGGCACTCACCAGTCCGAGAGGCTTGTCTGCTCACCCGCAGGGGTGGGCGGGGGCTGGGAGCTGAAGCATGGGCTTCGGTTGGATTCCAGGGAGAGGATTGTGGTTGGCGGCATGAACACAGCCTGAAGGGGTTAGTGCACCACGGCTAGCCAGGAGGGAGTCTGGAAAAAAGTCTGGAGCTGCCTAGGAGGCAAGAGACTTTGTCTTCCCTCTTTGTATCCTGGTGTGCGAGGAGAAGGGATTAAGAGCGCCTCTTAAAGGAGCTCCAGAGATGGGTACGAGCCGTGGCTATCAGCGTGGACCCCAGAGACGGGCATGAAACGTTAAGGCTACTGCTGCCACCACCAAGAAGCCTGTGTGCAAGCACAGGTCACTGTCCACACCTCCCCTCCTGGGAGGCTGTGCAGCCCGCCACTGCCACAGTCCCGTGATCCAGGGACAACTTCCCTGGGAGAATGCAGGGTGCGTCTCAGGCTGTTGCAATGTCATGCTGGCTTCTGCTGCCACAGGCTCACCCTGCATCCATACCGCTCCCTCCCCCCGGCCTGAGTGAGCCAGAGCTGCCCAAATCAGCTGCTCCTTTAACCCCGTCCTGTCTGAGGGAAGAACAGACGCCCTCAGGTGACCTACATGCAAAGGCAGGACCAAATCCAAAGCTGAACCCTAGGAGCTGTGCGAACGAAGTAGAGAAAGGGAAATTTCTCTCAGCAGCCTCAGGAGCAGCAGATTAAATCTTCACAATCAACCTGATGTACCCTGCATCTGTGGAATACCTGAATAGACAACGAATCATCCCAAATTTAGGAGGGGGACTTTGAGAGCAAGATCTATAAATTTTTTTCCCTTTTCCTCTTTCTGTGAGTGTGTATATGTACGATTCTGAGTGAAATTTTGTCTGTGTAGCTTTGATTTCACTATTTATCCTAAGGTTCTGTCCATCCATTTTTTTTTTTTACTTTTTAAATAAATTTTGTTCTTAATAATTATTTTTTATTTTAATTATTTTATTTTATTTTATCTTTATTTTATTTTATCCTCTTTTTTTCTTTCTTTCTTTCTACATTTTCTCCCTTTTATTCTGAGCCATGTGGATAAAAGGCTCTTGGTGCTGCAGCCAGGAGTCAGTGCTGTGCCTCTGAGGTGGAACAGCCAACTTCAGAACACTGGTCCACAAGACACCTCCCAGCTCCACACAATATCAAATGGTGAAAATCTCCCAGAGATCTCCATCTCAACACCAAGGCCCAGCTTCACTCAATGACTAGCAAGCTACAGTGATGGACAACCTAACCAAACAACTAGCAAGACAGGAACACAACCCCACCCATTAGCAGAGAAGCTGCCGAAAATCATAATAAGGCCACAGACACACAAAAACACACCACCAGATGTCGACCTGCCCACCAGAAAGACAAGATGCAGCCTCATCCACCAGACCACAGGCACTAATCCCCTCCAACAGGAAGCCTACACAACCCACTGAACCAACCTTAGTCACTGGGGACAGACACCAAAAACAATGGGAACTACGCACCTGCAGTCTGCAAAAAGGAGACCCCAAACACAGTAAGATAAGCAAAATGAGAAGACAGAAAAAAACACAGCAGTTGAAGGAGCAAGGTAAAAAAACACCAGACGTAACAAATGAAGGGGAAATAGACAGTCTACCTGAAAAAGAATTCAGAAGAATGATAGTAAAGATGATCCAAAATCTTGGAAATAGAATAAACAAAATGCAAGAAACATTTAACAAGGACCTAGAAGAACTAATGAGGAAACAAGCAACGATAAACAACAAAATAAATGAAATTTAAAATACTCTAGAAGGGATCATTAGCAGAATAACGGAGGCAGAAAAATGGATAAGTGACCTGGAAGATAAAATAGTGGACATAACTACTGCAGAGCAGAATAAAGAAGAAAGAATGAAAAGAAGTGAGGACAGTCTCAGAGACGTCTGGCACAACATTAAACGCACCAACATTTCAATTATAGGGGTTCCAGAAGAAGAAGAGGAAAAGAAAGGGACTGAGAAAATATTTGAAGAGATTATAGTTGAAAACTTCCCTAATATCGGAAAGGAAATAGTTAATCACGTCCAGGAAGCACAGAGAGTCCCATACAGGACAAATCCAAGGAGAAACATGCCAAGACACATATTAATCAAACTAACAAAAATTGAATACAAAGAACAAATATTAAAAACAGTAAGGGAAAAACAACAAATAACACACAAGGGAATCCCCATAAGGTTAACAGCTGATCTTTCAGCAGAAACTCTGCAAGCCAGAAGGGAGTGGCAGGACATATTTAAAGTGATCAAGGAGAAAAACCTACACCAAGATTACTCTACCCAGCAAGGAACTCAGTCAGATTTCATGGAGAAATTAAAACCTTTACAGACAAGCAAAAGCTGAGAGATTTCAGCACCACCGAACCAGCTTTACAACAAATGATAAAGGACTTCTCTAAGCAAGAAACAAAAGACAAGGAAAAGACCTACAATAACAAACCCAAAACAATTAAGAAAATGATAAGAGGTACATACATATCGATAATTACCATAAATGTAAATGGAATAAATGCTTCCACCAAAAGACACAGACTGGCTGAATGGATACAAGAACAAGACCCAAATATATGCTATCTACAAGAGACACACTTCAGACCTAGGGACACATACAAACTGAAAGTGAGGGGATAGAAAAAGATATTCCATGCAAATGGATTTCAAAAGAAACCTGGAGTAGCAATTCTAATATCAGACAAAATAGACTTAAAAATAAATATGATTACAAGAGACAAAGAAGGACACTACATAATAATCAAGGGATCAATCCAGAAGAAGATATAACAATTGTAAATATGTATGCACCCAACATAGGAGCACCTCAATACATAAGGCAAATACTAACCACCATGAAAGGGGAAATCAACAGTAACACAATCATAGTAGGGGACGTTAACACCCCACTTTCACCAATGGACTGATCATCCAAAATGAAAATAAATAAGGAAACACAAGATTTAATGATACATTAAACAAGATAGACTTTATTGATGTTTATAGGACATTCCATCCAAAACCCACAGAATACACATTTTTCTCGAGTGCTCATGGAACATTCTCCAGGATAGATCATATCTTGGGTCACAAAACAAGCCTTCATAAATTTAAGAAAATTGAAATTGTGTCAAGTATCTTTTCTGACCACAATGCTATGAGACTAGATATCAATTACAGGAAAATATCTGTAAAAAATAGAAACACATGGAGGCTAAACAATACTCTACTTAATAACGAAGTGATCACTGAAGAAATCAAAGAGCAAATCAAAAAATACCTAGAAACAAATCACAATGGAGACTCGACGACCCAAAACATATGGGATGCAGCAAAAGCAGTTCTAAGAGGGAAGTTTATAGCAATACAGTCCTACCTTAAGAAACAGGAAACATCTCAAATGAAAAACCTAACCTTGCACCTAAAGCAATTAGAGAAAGAAGAAAAAACCCATAAAATTACCAGAAGGAAAGAAATCATAAAGATCAGATCAGAAATAAATGAAAAATAAATGAAGGAAACGATAGCAATGATCAATAAAACTAAAAGCTGGTTCTTTGAGAAGATAAACAAAATTGATAATCCATTAGCCAGACTCATCAAGAAAAGAAGGGAGAAGACTCAAATCAATACAATTAGAAATGAAAAAGGAGAAGTAACCACTGACACTGCAGAAATACAAAAGATCATGAGAAATTACTACAAACAACTCTATGCCAATAAAATGTACAACCTGGAAGAAATGGAAAATCCTTAGAAATGAACAACCTGCGGATTCTGAAACAGGAAGAAATAGAAAATATGAACAGACCAATCACAAGCACTGATATTGAAACAGTGATTAAAAATCTTCCAACAAAGAAAAGGTGAGCAACAGATGGCCTCACAGGCGGAGTCTATCAACCTTTTAGAGAAGAGATAACACCTATCCTCAAACTCTTCCAAAACATAGCAGAGGGAGGAACACTCCCAAACTCATTCTATGAGCCCACCATCACCCTGATATGAAAACCAGATAAAGATGTCACAAAGAAAGGAAACTACAGGCGAATATCACTGATGAACATACATGCAAAAATCCTCAACAAAATACTAGCAAACAGAATCCAACAGCACATTAAAAGGGTCATACACCATGATCAAGTGGGGTTTATTCCAGGTATGCAAGGATTCTTCAATATATGCAAACCAATCAATGTGATACACCATATTAACAAATTGAAGGAGAAAAATCATATGATCATCTCAATAGACGCAGAGAAAACTTTTGACAAAATTCAACACCCATTTATGATAAAAACCCTCAGGGAAGTAGGCATAGAGGGAACTGACTTCAACACAATAAAGGCCATATATGACAAACCCACAGCCATCTTCATCCTCAATGGTGAAAAACTGAAAGCATTTCCACTAAGATCAGGAACAAGATAAGGTTTCCCACTCTCACCACTCTTATTCAACTTAGTTTTGGAAGTTTTAGCCACAACAATCAGAGAAGAAAAAGAAATAAAAGGAATCCAAATCGAAAAAGAAGTAGTAAAGCTGTCACTCTTTGCAGATGACATGATAATCTACCTAGAGAATCCTAATGATGCTACCAGAAAAGTACTAAAGCTAATCAATGAATTTTGTAAAGTAGCAGGATACAAAATTAATGCACAGAAATCTCTGGCATTCCTATACACTAATGATGAAAAATCTGAAAGTGAAATCAAGAAAACACTCCCATTTACCATTGCAAAAAAAGAATAAAATATCTGGAATAAACCTACCTAAAGGGACGAAAGAACTGTGTGCAGAGAATTATAAGACACTGATGAAAGAAATTAAAGATGATACAAATAGATGGAGTGATATACCATGATCTTGGATTAGAAGAACCAAGATTGTGAAAATGAGTCAACTATCCAAAGCAATCTACAGATTCAATGCAATCCCTATCAAACTACCACTGGCATTTTTCACAGAACTAGAACAAAAAATCTCACAATTTGTATGGAAACACAAAAGATCCCGAATAGCCAAAGCAATCTTGAGAACGAAAAATGGAGCTGGTGGAGTCAGGCTCCCTGACTTCAGACTATACTGCAAAGCTACAGTAATCAAGACAGTATGGTACTGGCACAAAAACACATATATAGATGAATGGAACAGGATAGAAAGCCCAGAGATAAACCCACGCACATATGGTCACCATATCTTTGAAAAGGAGTCAAGAATATACAGCGGACGAATGATAGCCTCTTCAATAAATTTTGCTGGGAAAACTGGACAGGTACATGTAAAAGTATGAAATTAGAACACTCCCTAACACCATATAGTAAAATAAGATCAAAATTGATTAAAGACCTAAATGTAAGACCAGACACTATCAAACCCTTCGAGCAAAACATAGGCTGAACACTCTATGATATAAATCACAGCAAGATCCTTTTTGACCCACCTCCTAGAGAAATGGAAGTAAAAACAGAAATAAACAAATGGGACCTAATGAAACTTGAAAGCTTTTGTACAGCAAAGGAAACCATAAATAAGACCAAAAGACAACCCTCAGAATGGGGGAAAATATTTGCAAATAAATGAACCGACAAAGGATTACTCTCCAAGATTTACAAGCAGCTCATTCAGCTCAGTAACAAATAAACAACCCAATCCAAAAATGGGCAGAAGACTTAAATAGACATTTCTGCAAAGAAGACATACAGATTGCCAACAAACCCATGAAAGAATGTTCAACATCATTAATCATTAGAGAAATGCAAATCACAACTACAATGAGATATCATCTCACACCTGTCAGAATGGCCATCAACCAAAAATCTAGAAACAATAAATGCTGGAGAGGGTGTGCAGAAAAGGGAACCCTCTTGCACTGTTGGTGAGAATGCAAATTGATACAGCCACTATGGAGAACAGTATGGAGGTTCCTTAAAAAACTTAAAATAGAACTACCATATGACATAGCAATCCCACTAGTGGGCATATACCCTGAGAAAATTATAATTCAAAAAGAGTCATGTACCAAAATATTCATTGCAGCTCTATTTACAATAGCCAGGACATGGAAGCAAGCTAAGTGTCCATCATCAGATGAATGGATAAAGAAGATGTGGCACATATATACAAAGGAATATTACTCAGCCATAAAAAGAAACAAAACTGAGATATTTGTAGTGAGGTGGATGGACCTATCGTCTGTCATACAGAGTGAAGTAAGTCAGAAAGAGAAAAACAAATACCATAAGCTAACACATATATATGGAATCTAAGAAAAAAAATATGTCATGAAGAACCTAGGGGTAAGACGGGAATAAAGCACAGACCTACTAGAGAATGGACTTGAGGATATTGGGAGGGGGAAGGGTAAGCTGTGACAAAGTGAGAGAGTGGCATGGACATATATATACTACCAAACGTAAAATAGATAGCTAGTGGGAAGCAGTTGCATAGCACAGGAATATCAGCTCGGTGGCTTGTGACTACCTAGAGGGGTGGGATAGCGTGGTAGGAGGGAGGGAGACGCAAGAGGGAAGAGATATGGGAATATATGTATATGTATAGCTGATTCACTTTGTTATAAAGCAGAAGCTATCACTCCATTGTAAAGCAATTATACTCCAATAAAGATGTTAAAAAAAGAAAAGAAAGTTAAGAAATAACAAGTTTTGTCAAGGATGTGGAGAAAAGGGAACACTTGTGCACTGTTGTTGGGAATGTAATTTGGTGCAGCTACTATGGAAAACAATTTGGAAGTTCCTCAGAAAACTATAAATAGTGCTAACATATGATCAAGCAATTCCACTTCTGGGTATTTAACCAAAGAAAACAAAAGCATTAATTTAAAAAGGCATATGCACCCCCATGTTCATTGTAGCATTATTTATAATAGCCAGGATATGGAAACAGCATAAGTGTCCATTGATGGATGAATGAATAATGAATATGCAGCATATATATACACAATGGAATATTATCAAGCCATGAAAAAGAATGAAATATTGCCTTTTCTGACAACATGGATGGACCTTGAAGGCATTATGCTAAGTGAAATAAGTCAGAAATAGAAATACAACTACTGTATGGTCTCACTTACATGTGGAATCTAAAAGTTAACAAACTCATAGATACAGAGAACCAATTAGTGGTTGCTAGAGGAAGTAGGTGCAGCTTGGGCGAAATGGGTGAAGGTGGTCAAAATGTACAAACTTCCATTTATAATATAAGTCATGGGGATGTAATGGAAAGAATGCTGACTATAGTTAACAAAACTGTATTGCATACTGGAAAGTTGTTTAGACAATACATCTTAAAATCCTCATCACAAGAGAAACAATTTTTGTAACTGTGTATGGTGATGAATGTTAACTAGATTTATTGTGATCATTTTGCAATATACACAAATATCAAATCATTACGTTGTATACCTGAGAGTAATATAATTGTATATGTCAATTATACCTCACAAAATCAGAATCCATGCTTTGGGAACCAGGAAGACACAAGCAGTGCCGGAGTGCCCTGTTTGTTATTCTCACTTGTAGGGAGCACACCAGGGTGAATGGGGCCTTGTGGCCCAGCAATTACTGAGGACCAAAGATGGAAGCCCCATTTCACCAATCCTGGAAGGCCCAGTTGCTCTTTTCCTTTCCAAGATGTGATTCTACATAAAAGGTCCCCTGAATACACTCCATTTTCTTGACAGGGAGGTTAGGACTAACTAAAATGTTCCAGAAGTAGTGTATTATATAAACATAATTGGAAAATTCTACAGATAACAGAGAAGGTTGCTGCCTTTATTTGAGAAATGCTGAATCCCAAAAGACCTATGCCCAAAATTGTTTCCCCAGTGATGTACTTATAGCTCACCTCTAGCCATCTTCTCTGTTTAAGGCTGTATCTTTAAACATTTTTAACTTTAACCCACAGTAAAGAATTCATTTTATACTGTGAACCAGTAATTGCTTTTACTTGTGTGTCTATGTGGGTGCATCTTCATATATATTTTCATGTACATGTGGATTGCAATTTTTATATATCAAAAATTGCTGAATATTTGCAGTTTTATATTTTGTTTGACCAAATATAAAAACAAAAGTTTCACTAAACATTACTTACCTTTAGTATGTGCAATCACTGTGATATTTTGTATTTATTCTATTTCATTTTTAAGAAGTGCCAGTTGTTGACCACTAAATAGATTTCATAATCATAATTACTACTTTGTTGTGACCCACAGTTTGAAAAACACTGGGTTAAATTATTACCTCCTAAAGACTCTTCTTAAAATACAAGAATTTTGCCTGGGATAGATAATGCCACAAGTTAAGGCCAGAGGTTCCTCCAGAGAATGTGCAGATGAGAGGAATAGGGAGAGAGGGAGAAAAGAAAGGGAAAGGCCTGACATTAATAGAATGATAGGCCAAGTCAGAGTTTCTGGGAAGCCACAAAATAATAGAACTAGAAGGGTCCAAATCTGCCATGCTATTCATGGAGAAACTGAGATACAGATAAGGAAAGGACTTGCTAAAGGCCATTTTTATTTTAAATGGCCATATTTTAAATGTGTGACAGAGCCAGAGCTAGAACCTGAGGCTCTTGACCTGTAGTCTGGGGTATCTTCCTGCAAAGGGGAATTATAGCAACACAGGGCTTATTCCCACATAGGAAGCCCCATAGACCAGAGCTGGCACAAAGTACTCATCAGCATTTGGGGCCTAGAACATAAGCCAGTGGACAAGATTTAATCAGCCTCCGGCTGGATTCTGTATACAAGGATCAGCACTAGCATATTTGACATGTCTTGTCATCAGCAACGTATTCTGCTGTTGACAGCTCCTGTTAGCAGAGCCAGTGTCCAGTTACATGATCATCCTAGCTAAGACAAAGGTGGGGAAGAGGAATGTGGCCCACATGCATAGCTGTTCCTTAAGCCAGCTATCTGGTTTGGTCAGGGAAGAAGCGGCTCATGGCTCATAGAGTGATGGGAGCAGCTATAGATAGCAAGGAACCCTAGACTTTTCTTGTTGGAATGCTTGTACTCGAGCCTCTGTCTCCCTTATCTAAGAACAGCTAGGACACATTGACCTGACCTGTAAGTTCAGCCTGACCTTGAACTGGGGCTTAGCAGTAGCCTCAAACAAGTGCTACTTGTCTTCTTTTTACTACTGTTGTAGTACTATCTTGGGTGCCCAACTCTGGCATTCAGTTTCCTGCCTGGGTCACCTACCTTGGGCCTCCAGTCCAGGGGGTGTCACTCAGTGATTATGAGCCTGAGCAGGTAGCATGTGGTTCAGTGATTATGAACCTGTCCAGACAGCATTTTTCATTCAACTATTCTACAGTTGCCTCAGGAAAACTTCTCTCTGGTGAAGTACCTCAAATACCAAAGCCTGTGGCCTTTGGATAAGAACCATGAAATTCTGAGGAAATCTTCAAATTTTTTTCCCAGCAGAAGCAAAGGACTTGAAGCCATGCTTCTTGTGTGAGAGTCTAGGTAGCTGTCTCCCAGGGAAGGCCAGACTGGCACCTGATGACATTTTTCACCTACATCCACCTTCCTGGTGGTGGTATACTCAAAGATACATTGTAGGGTTGCACAATTTATGTATTAGACAACAAAGGTGCTCAGCTGAGAGGGCAAGAAGAGACTGCCTGGCTTGTCAAGTAGCTGCTCACTTATAGTGCTGCACCCACCCAAAAGGGACACCTTTGTATAATGTCTGCCCAAAGAGGATGTTTTTTTCTAATTCATACTATATAGGCTAGGGCAGCACTGATGAGACATAAAGAACTCCTCTTAAAAGAAATGTTCAAGAAGCTTCTCTGGGCTGATCAGAGTTCTGAAAAGAGAGACCTCTGAAAACTAAGCCTTTCCCTGCCCACTCATTTTAACCATCTGGCATTTTCTATTTCAAGGCTTCAAGTCTTATCTGCATGTTGATCTGTCCTTAATCCAGCTCTTCAGCCCTACTTCACTCTTGAACTTCAGACAGATATTATCTAACTATCTATCTACCATCTGTATCTGGAGAGCACACAGGTACCTCATACTCAGGGTACTTTCCAAACCACTTCTACTGCCAATATTCCCCAACTGTGCTGAACATTTTCTATTTGACCTGCAGATGCACTCTCCACTCTTCATACACTGCTCTGTTCCCTGCAACTCTGACCTGTCCTCCTTACCGCCTTCCCTGATTCTCTTTCCTTCTCACATGCAGGTCAGAATCCATGATCCCTCTCTCTCAGCTCCCATAGCATTCTAGGTATGGGATGAACAGGCTGTATATGTGAATGTCTCCTGTGCTGGAAAGTGATCCTTTTGATGGTAGAGACCATGCTGTGTTCATCTTTGTAGCTCCAGTGCCTATCAGAGGGTCTGCCACATAGTAAGCACTCAAATAATTCTCAATTGAGGTTGATTTTTTCCTATTCTTTATTTTTTGGTGTGTGTGTGTGTGTGTGTGTGTGTGTGTGTGTGTGTGTGTGCATACCTGTGCTAATAAAGGTAGGGGAGACAGGAAACAGGGTACTGGAGATCATGACAAATGAAGAGAAGGAGTTTAAAACCAAGGGTCCAGAATGGAAAAGACCACTAAGGAAGGAAGTAAAAAGCAGAAAGGGATTGAGATTTAAGGAACACCATTTATATGTCAGGCTTCTTAGCCTCAGAGAAATTAAGTAACTTGCCCAAGGTCACAAGACTAACTAAGCATCTGGGAGAAAGTTTAAGGGAAAAATAAATGTTTGGGTGAGCTATGGAAACACAGATAGGAAGGAGAAAAGTCAGTGGTTGGAATGGCAAAATGGTGCAGGTTCTGGGGTGTAAATAAGCCCCTAAAGTGGGTAGGAGATAGCCAAGGAATTTGGTAAACATTCAGATTCCTTGATACCATTCTCCAATGATTCAGATTCAGTAGGCTTAGGGCGGATCCTGGGAACAGGTGCTTCACATGATGCTGATGCAGAGGATCTATAAACCACACTTTGAGAAACACTGAGGTAGACAGTGGGATCCACTGAAAGATTTTTTAAGTTTTTTAAAACCGTATGAAATAATTGAATCTCACAGATGAAAGAGACAAGAATCCCCTCTCCAACATCCCTGCCAAAGGGGCTTCCAGCCTCTGTCCCCATACCACTAATTGAGCCCACCCCCACATTACAAGGCAATCTACCCAGTCTATTGCTATACTGATGACCCAAATTATTAGAAAATTCTTCTTTAAACTGAATCTAAATTGGCCTCTCCATAGCTGTCACTCATTTGTCCTAGCTCTGACTTCTGGAGTAGCACAGGTCAGGTTTCTCTGTCACATGCTACACAGGCAGGCAGCCCCAACAAACAGGAAGTGAGGGTGCACTGAGAATATCTGCAGAGTGAAACTGAAATTCTCTGTAGGACTGAGTTACCACAGCTAGGAAGCGGCAGAGCCGAGGCTTAAACTCATAATGTCTGGGTTTTCTCTAGCACAAAGAGCCCTTGTCTGAGGATCTAAAGGATTAAAATTTAGCCCTAGTTCTTCTCCTAAGTCATTGTGTAACCTTCCCCTTTCCAGATCCCAGGTTCCATATTTGTAATACAATGTGTAATAAAATATGGACCAAGGGCTTCAACTAGATGACCCTTAAAATTTCTTCCAGCTCATTCGTTCATTCAGTCCCAATATGGTCACTCAAAAATCACATCCTCAACCTGGGACTATGTGAGTAAGACACCATCTCTACCTCACAAAACTCTCACTTTAGTGAGGGCAGGGAGACCACACTAACTTGCTCTGAGTCTCAGGCAAGAGGGGAATAATCACTTGACATCTGCAAACCATAAGTGTTCTTGAATCAAGGCTCTTAAAAAGACCCAGGGTGGGAAAGGTAGCTGAAGACACATCCTGATGGCACTAGAGGAGACACAGATAAGGATTTTGGAAGGAAGCAGCATAAAAAGAAGTCAGGGAGACAACTGGGACAGCAGAGAAGAGGTGATAAAAGAGGGAAGAAAGGAAGGATGGAGGTAAGGGGTAAGGGAAAGAGGGAGGGCAGTCTTCCTAGCCAGTATGTAGAAACTAGGTTATCTATACATTCTTTTCTACAGTCTTTTGGTCTTTGAGGCCCACAGGCATCAGATGACTTGCCTTAGAACCTGACATGATTTAAAGGACCAAGGTGAGAGCATCAGCTCTATCACCTCTGTGTAGTGGCTTCTAAAGACTTTGGGTACACCAGGAGGTCCAGAGAAGCAATGAACATAGTCTGCAGATAAGAAACTTCATTTATATTCCATGCCATGAACTTTTAGCAGCCACTCTTATCCTATGTGCCATTACTATCAGGTCTCAGCTGGCTGTCAATGAGTCGTTGCTCCGAGGCCTGCTAATAAGCCTCAGGTTGTTCACTTGGCCCCTCCCAGAGGTATGAAACACCAATGATGGAATTTCAGGCTTTGGATCAGGTGGTGGGGAGACATATTACAAGATCTGAAATGTTAATCATGCAGTAAATATGCCACCATTACCCCATTCTGTGCCCGTGTACAAATCACTAATTGATCATACCACTTTCTTCTATAGAACTTAGATACTGTCTCACAATCATCCTCTGTAAATGGATAAACATTGGAATGAAAAATTATATCCATTTGCAACCCTGCTTAGGCCTATCAGATCATACTAAGCAGGCAACTATCTGCTCCATGTTTGCAAAAGCCTGTGGTTGAAAGCTGCAGTAAGTCTACAGGGGCTTGTTCAGCAATACTCTTCTTTTATACTGAGCACTATCCTGAAAAGAACCAGAAAAGACAGCCCTGAAAGTGTCCTTAGAGATAATCTAGTGTAACTGAGGCACTTATCCTACTTGCACTGAGAGGTTGAGTGCTTGAGCTTCCTAGAGGCTAGAGAAAAAAGAGATACATAGTGGGCTATGTAATTTCTATATTTGATAAAAGAAAATGAGTTGTTTAGGAGTAACAAAGTTTCTCCTGGATTAAATGGAAAGGGAATTTATGCAGGAAAAGATTTTTTGCACGTATTGTTTCAACATTATGATAGGCATCCTGACATAAAATGTTGCTTTTTGCTGGTCAACATCACTAATTATTAGAGAAATACAAATCAAAACCACCTCACGCCAGTTAGAATGGGCATCGTCAGAAAATCTACGAACAACAAATGCTGGGGAGGGTGTGGAGAAAAGGGAACCCTCTTGCACTGTTGGTGGGAATGTAAATTGATACAGCCACTATGGAGAACAGTATGGAGGTTCCTTGAAAAACTAAAAATAGAATTACCATATGATCCAGCAATCCCACTACTGGGCATATACCCAGAGAAAACCATAATTCAAAAAGACACATGCACCCCATTTTTCATTGCAGCATTATTTACAATAGCCAGGTCATGGAAGCAACCTAAATGCCCATCGACAGACTAATGGATAAAGAAGATGTGGTACATATATATAATGGAATATTACTCAGCTATAAAAAGGAACAAAATTGGGTCATTTGTAGAGACATGGATGAATCTAGAGACTGTCATACAGAGTGAAGTAAGTCAGAAAGAGAAAAACAAATATCGTATATTAACGCATATATGTGGAACTTAGAAAAATGGTACAAATGAACCAGTTTGCAGGGCAGAAATTGAGACACATGTAGAGAACAAACGTATGGACACCAATTGGGAAAGCAGTGGGGTGGGGGGTGTGATGAATTGGGAGATTTGGATTGACATATATACACTAATATGTATAAAATGCATAACTAATAAGAACTTGCTGTATAAAAAAATAAATAAAATAAAATTCAAAAATAAAATAAAATACTGCTTTTCAATTTTGTAAGTCCTATTAGATAAGAATTATTAGTTTTATTTTGAAAGTGATGAAATTAAGGATCAGAGAGGTAAATAATCCTGCTGTAGGTCAATAGCTAGTAAGTGATAGACTCAATATTTGACCAAGATTTGAGAAATATGATTCTAAAGAATCTTTCCAACATAGCATGTTACCTCCAAAAGTAACACAAAATGACAAAATGAAATTTTATTCTGCTTATTCCACAAATATATACTGAGTATATCCTATGTGCCAGGCACTGTTCTAGGCACTGTAAGAAACAAGGTAAATTGGGTTCTTGTACTTGTGGTGTTTATGGCTTGGGGGCCAAGGGGTTAAGGAAGACACAGGCAGTACTCAAAATATTATTTAGAATACATTATTATAAATTATGAAAGTGTTAATAAGGGGAAAAAGGCATATCACTGAGTTTGATATAGTCTGGGAGTTTGCATTAAATCTGTAGATAAAGGATAGGGAGAGTGCTAAAACATTCTCCAAGCTGATGGAAAAGTTTGTGCAAAAATCCTGTGGTGGGAAGACCTGAAAAAACTCCAATATGTCAGGAGCACAGAACATAAGCAGGAAATGATTGGTGAAGAAGGTCCCATAGGCCTTGTTGAGGAGTTTGGATTTTATCTTATGCACAAAAGAAACCATTGGAGAATTTTAAGCAAGTGAATGAAAATGATCCGATATATATTTTAAGTAATTTTTTACCATTATAATATATAGCATGTATGTAGAAAGCTATATAAAAAGTATTTGTATAATCAGTGACAATTTATAAAATGAAATGCATATAACCATCACTGAAGTCAATAAATAACACATTGCCAAGACCACAGAAACACTTCCATGTGACCTTCCTTGATCATAATCCTCTCTTTTCCCCTAGAGGTAATTGCTCTACTGACTTTTGTGATACCCATGTCTTTTTTATTTTTTTCTTTTGTAAAATTAAACTTTCCATTTGATAGCAATTGTAGATTCAGATGCAGTTGTAGAAATGATATAGGAGAGATTCTTGTACCAAATTTTCCTCAACAATAACAACTTGCAAAACTATAGTACTACATCACAACCAGGATATTGATATTGATACAGTCAAGCTAGAGAACAGTTCTATCACTGCAAGCATCCCTCCTGTTGCCCTTTTAAAGCCACACTCACCTCCTTGCCCCTCCACCCTACCCATTTCTGAACCCTGGAAACCACTAATCTGCTCTATATGTTCCCCATTTCTATAACTGTTTCCATTTCAAGAATGTTATATAAATAGAATCATACATGTGACCCTTTTGGAATGGCTATTTTCACTCAGCACAATTCCCTGAAGATTCATCCAAATTGCTGAGTGTATCAATAGTTCAATCCATTTTATTGTATTCCATAGTATGGATGTAGTACAGTTTGCTTAATCATTCACCTGTTGAAGGACATGTGGGTTGCATCCAGTTTGGGTTGGGCTATTGAGAATAAAGCTGCTATACACATCAGTGTACAAGTTTTTGTGTGAACATACATTTAATTTCTTTGGGATAAATGTCCATAAGTGCAATTTCTGGGCTTTTTGGTAATTACGTGTTTAATTTTGTAAGATATTGCCAAAATCTTTTCCAGGGTGGTTGTATCATTTCCATTCTCACCAGAAATGCATGAGTTATACAGTTTGTCCATATGCTCCCCAGCATCTGGTGTTGCCATTGTTTAGTTTAGCCATTCTGATAGATGTGCAGTGATGTTTCATTGTAGTTTCAGTTTGCATTTCCCAAATGTCTAATTATGTTAAACATCTTTTCATGTGCTTATTTGCCATCTGTATACCCTCTTCATTGAAATGCCACCTCATGTCTTTTGCCCATTTTCTAATGGATTGTTTGTTTACTATTGAGGTTTGAGAGTTCTTTATAGATGCTTTTCTTTGTCAGATATATATATATATATAATATATGTTTAAAATGTATATATAAAATCATTTGGGTTGATTGTATTGTTCAGTTTTTCTGTCTAGTGGTTCTATAAATCTCTGAGAGTAGGGTACTAAGTCTTCTACTACAGTTATGGATTTGTCTATTTCTCCTTTCAGCTCTATCATTTTTCTGCATCTTGTGTTTTGATGCACAGTTGTTTGATGCATACAAATTTAGGAGTATGTGTCTTCCTAGTGGAATAATCCTTTTATCATTGTGCAGTGTGCTCTTTGGTCTCTAGTAATTGTTTGCTCTGAAATATACTTCATCTTATATTAATATTAGCTATTCTTGCTTTTAAATTAATGTTTGAATGACATATCTTTTCCATTCTTTTACTTTCAAATTAGTGATGTCATTGTATTTAAAGAGAGTTTCTTATAGAAAATATTTTGTTGGATAAGTTATTTTTTCACTCTGTGAATATCTGTATTTTAATTATATTTGGACCATTTACATTTAAAGTAATTATTGATATGTTAGTCTGTCATATTTTATTTCCTGTTTGCTCTGTTTCCTATTCCCATTCTCTTTTTTTACATTTTTCTGGGTTATTTGAACATTGTTTTTAGTATTCCATCTTGATTTATTTGTAGTATTTTTTAGTATATCACTTTGTATCATTTTCTTAGTGGTTTCTCTAGATAGTAAATATAACTACATAACTTAAAGTTTTCTGGTATTGCCGATTTACTATTTTGATTTAAATGCAGAAACTTCACTTTCTTTAGGTCCTTTTACCCTCCCCACATAAAAAATATAATTTGTTAAGCATTTCTTCTGCCTACATTGGGTATTACATCAGATTTTAGAATTTTGGGTTCACTTATTAATTTGGATTTAAGAAATTCATGAGAAGTAAAATAGTCTACTGTATTCATCCCTAACTTTACCCATTTCAATGTTCTGCTTTCCTTTACATGGTTCTAAGCTTCCTTATGTCATCATTTATATGTAGAGAACTTCTTTTAGCCATTCTTTTAAGATAGGTCTACTGATGACAAATTCTCTCAATTTTTCTTCATTTTAGAATGTCTTTATTTTCCCTGCATCATGAAGTATAATTTAATTGGATATAGAAAACTAGATTGACAGTTATTTCCTTTCAGTACTCGAAAAATATATCACTTTCTCTTGTTCTCCATTTCTCAGACTCCAATGATACAAATGTTGGATCTTTTGTTATTGTCCCACAGGTCTCCACAGATTCATTTTCCTTAGTCTATTTCCTCTCTGTTATACATATTGTGTGAGTTCTATTGTTTTGTCCTCAAGTTTACTGATTTGATCCTCTGTCATCTCCACTCTACTGTTGAGTTCAACTAGTGAGGGTATTTTTTTTCCTGCTGCTATTGTATTTTTAAACTCTATAATTTCTAATTAGTACTTTTTATGACTTCTTTTTCTTTGCTGATATTTTATAATTTTTTCACTTGATTCAAGGGAAATTCTAATTGATTGTTGAAACATTTTTTGATGGCTACTTTAAAATCCTTGTTAGATAATTCTAATATCAATGTTAATGTAATCTGATTATTTTTTCTCAATCAAGTTGTGATTTTCTTGGTTGGTATGGTGTGTGATTTTTTTATTGGATTCTGGATGTTTGGGACATTATAATATGATATTCTGAGACGCATTGATTTAATTTTATTTTTATTGGAGTATAGTTGATTTACAATATTGTATTAATTTCAGGTGTACAGCAAAGTGAATCAGTTATACATATACATATATCCACTCTTTTTTTAGATTCTTTTCCCATACAGGCCATTACAGAGTATTGAGTTGAGTTCCCTGTGCTATACAGTAGGTTCTTATTAGTTATCTATTTTATATATAGTAGTGTGTATATGTCAATCCCAGTCTCACAATTTATCCCTCCTGCCTCTGAGACCTATTTAAATATTTTATTTCATGTTATCTTCTTTTTCTTAAGCAGGCAGTCCCCTTATTGTGGTATAGTGCAGGGACCAGATGGGTGTGTGTGTTCAGCTTCTTACTGGGCACTGCTGACACCACCTTTGCAAAAGCAATGCACTTACTCATGCTGCTTCATTGCAGATGGATGGTGTAGAAGTTTAGCTTCCCCCTCTACCCCTTTGATATGTGAAAGCAGGGCACCCTTTTGCTGCCTTGGAGTGAGGTGTAAAATCAACACTTCTCTGGTTCCACTGCCCTCGTGGAGGGCTGATTCAAATTGCTCTGCTGCTTCAGGGTGGAGGTGGAAGCTCAGCTTCCACTGGAATCCACTGACTTAGTGGGGAGAGGGAGCAGGAGTGCCCCCTAGCTCTGTTTCACACTTCCTCTTACAGAGTCATTGCTGCTAGGTGTGTGTGGAGGCTGAGGTTCAGCCCCAGCCCCAGCCCCACTGGGGCTACTCTATTTTGGCAGAACCAGAGTAATGTCTTTTGTAAATGTAATTTTACCATCTGCACATAAATCCATTAAAATATAGCTAGATTTGCCTTTTGATAAACTATATTAATGGAATCATATAGTGTGTATTCTTCTTTGATTTCTTTTGTTCAACATTATGCTTGTGAAATCCATACATGTTGTTGTATATAACTATGATTCCTTTGCTGATATTGCTGTATAGTATTCCATTGTACAAATGTACTACAATCTATCCATTCTAGTCTACATCAACACTTAGGTTTCTTCAAAGGTGCTATAGTGAACAATATTATCATGACCATTCTGGTATTTGTATCATGGTGCACAGGTACATTAACTTTCAGGTTATACCAGTTGTTGTGGACTATCTGGGTCATAGGAAATGCATATGTCCATCTCTAGTAAATAGTTCAAAACATCTTCACAAAGTGTTTATACCAATTTATATTGCCACCAGCAATATATGAGAGCTCCCATTACTCTATATTCTCACCACCACATCTTGTTGTCAGGTTTTTGGTATTTTTTTTTTTTTTTGCAGTACGGGGGCCTCTCACTGTTGTGGCCTCTCCCGTTGCAGAGCACAGGCTCCAGACGCACAGGCTCAGTAGCCATGGCTCACGAGCCTAGCCGTTCCGCGGCATGTGGGATCTTCCCAGACCGGGGCATGAACCCGTGTCCCCTGCATTGGCAGGCGGACTCTCAACCACTGCGCCACCAGGGAAGTCCTTGTTGTCAGGTTTTTAAATATTTTCCAATCTGATGGGCATGCCAGATGTGCAATTTTAAAAAGATCTCCCCAGCTCAATGTGATGCATGCAGTGGAAGGGGCAAGTAGAACACATCTTCAACAGCAATTTTATGGATGATGTAGACATACTTTTATTTTATTTCAGATTGCATTTACAACAAAGGACATGTTGTGGAAATAGAACTAAGGAAAGACATTTCAGCCAGTGGAGGGAAAAAAGAGGCAGTTACAACTAAGAATGTCCAAGAATATATAACCATGCGGTTCCTAAATTATGATTTGAGGTTCTTCAGGGTACCGCAGTGAACTCAAATGCGCATGTGACACATTTTAATTTTTGAGGGAAACACAGTAGTACTTGACATCTGTCAGACATCCTGCAAGCTACTAGCTTGAGGTAGTTCAAAGTTTCAACACTTGATTGTGCTACATTCCTTTTGATGGCTGCTGTGATAAAAATCAAGTACTGTGTGAAAATCCATATGGAACAAGAAATGAGAGTAGTGATGTCCAATCTGATTCAAAGATCTGAGAAGATTTACACTGCCTGAAATATGACTATTCAAGGTGACATAAAATAATATTTTACTGTATATTAATATGCATATTAATATTTTTTCTTTCAATGTATGTGTATTATTTTTAAACAGCTACTAAGTTATTAGGGCATGAGTACTTTTTGACTTGTTTGGACTTAACTGTCTAATAAATGGAGCTATTGGATGTTTCTTTTGGCTTAGAAACACTATGAAAAAAAATAATGAGATGCTAAGGGCGTCAATAACCAAGAAGAGTTCGGGAACTTCTGATATAACCTGATAAATGAAGAGAAATAGATGGGAAGGTGACCTAAATGTGCTTCCTCTCTTGCCTATCTCCCTGCTCTGTGTTAGAGGCCACAACACGGCCTGGAGCTTCCTTCCACTTTCTCTTTTCCTGTCTCTAACTTCTCAATGCTGGGGGAGGGGAGAGAGGACTTGAACGAGAATTTCTATATTTTCTGACCTGTCTGCAGAAGAAATATTATCTCTGACTGGATCTACAAGCACCTATTATAGTTTCTGAATGGGGAGTGTTCATGGGTCCTAACATAATAATTTTATCTACTCTATATTAATAATACTTTCTCATCTGAAGGAGAGAGATGTTATTTATATGTTCCCATTATCAATGGACAAAATGAACTGATTAACTTACATTTTGAGCTTATTTTATGAGAAAAAAGGCCCACAGAGAAACAGATTACAATCAAAAGAGGTATTGTCATCCAGTTAATTGATAAGGAACTCATGTAGTAAATGCTATACTTAACACAGATAGGTATATAGGTAGGTAGATCAGTAGATAGATAGATAGATAGATAGACAGATAGATAGATTGATAGATAGAGATAGAAGTTCTATAAATATATAGATTCATAATTATCCACAGAGGAAAATATTAAACTATTAAATAGTCTCATCAAGGACAGGGAAAGAAACCTCAGAGGCTAGATAATAATAGAATGTTAAGGTAGTAAGGTATTTAGAGACCTTCTGTCCACATTACAGATGAGGACACCAAAGATTTAGCCAGAATCTAATGGGGGTAGGGGGGCACAGCAACAGGGCCAAAGCCCTTGCTTGCTAAGGGAGCAAGCACATAACAAAAGTTCTAGAATTGCCTTCCCTTTGTCACATGGTCTTGCTTTACATTGCTACCTCTAAAATTTCTTCATCAAAGTCTTAGCAGGCAAAATGTCAACATATTATCTATTTTAAAAAATTAGAAACATTCCACTTCAGGGGAATATGTTCAGAGGAAGTTGCTATGTTTCTGGGACATTCTGCGACCAAGAGAGGAAAAGGACTTTTCAAAGATACACACTCAGGAATAGAACCCATGGCTCTTGACTAAAAGGCCAAGGCTCTGTCCAGTCAGTCCTAGAGTCCTACCTTTAATCCCAGCACCAGGGGTCAGGAAAGCTATAATGCGAACTGTTTTTCTGATTTTCTCTAGGCTGGGGAACTCCTTCAACACAAGCAGCTTGACTTCTGCATCTGATTTCAGGACCAGTGCCGAGCTTGCTGTGCTTGGAAACTTCCCAGACCTGTCTGTGGCTCTTGGCTTCAATACCTAAGAACTCAAGGAAAGAGACTGGTGAATCCCTTGGGATGGCTGGGATTTACAGCCCATCTGGGAGGCCTGCTAGAATGCTTGTTCCTAGCTAGCCTGGAAGGAAATAAGAAAGGAAAGAGGAAGAAAAGTAGGGAAGGAGGCAGAGAAGCAGGGGGTTGATTTCTCCAACTGTCCCTCCTAGTAGGCACTGGCCAGGACCATTAGGGCTAGCACTCATGGCCTCAGGGAGGCTGGTATCTGAGAATTACTTGCTGGCTGGGTTTTCTCCCCACCCCCTTTTCCCTCCTTCTGCTCTTTGGGTTATGGTGACCCGAAACCGTCTCTCACAGTGAGTTCTGAGGCAGCAGTGTCTGAGAATAGCTCGCAGAGCAGCAACACCCACCCTCTGAAAAGATAGGCAGGGGGAAAACTGTGGCACATTCTGCTCACCCTGCTTCAAAGTGACTTGGGGGGATGAGCACTAGGGGTTGGGGGAATCATGAACTTGTGTTCCTTGAAGTTATTTGATGTTGGTTTTGGCTGCATTCAGGAAATTAAAAGGCATATAAAAAAATGAAGCTAATAAAACTGCAGGGCTAGGGAATGGGCCAGGCACAAGCTGTGGGCTCCCAGAGCAGCTGTGGCTGAGCTCTCAGGCCTGACTGGCTCACTATTTTCCAAGGTGCAGGTTTGGGCCAGGCCAGAGCCAAATGGCAGAAATTAGTCAACTTTCGTGGCCTACCTTATTAGAAACACTGACTAACTTCATACACACAGGAGGTGGACCTTTAGGCTCCATTTCTGGCAGCCATGGGTACAAGACCAAGGTTTCTTTCCTTCCAGGCAGCATTTACTCCATCCAGGCTGGAGCAATCAGGGTTCTCCTGCCAGTCTGCCTACCTGGGGACTCTAGATGAAGAATAAGGGTGAGAGCTGGTCCTACCAAGGGTAGTGGCATCTGGATGGAAATAAGAAAGAGGGAAGTCTGCTACCTAGCATCTGGTCCAGGCCAGGGAAGACAGCTTATTCAGGCAGATACTGAGAGGCTGAGATCTATGGAGTAACAGTGAAAACAGGAGTCACCAGTACCTGCTCCCTGATTACCTGGGGTGAGGCGTGATAACTAAAAGAATGCCTAGTGTGAGTGTGAGGGAAAGTTATCTGTAACTGTCTCCTCATCTCCACTATAAGTGGTGGTCTATGTATATATGAAACCAGAAGGGGACTTTTTGCTACATAGGCCTGACTGAAGTGGAGACAGAGGATTAGGCTTTCCCAGAGGTGCTCATAGTTTCAAGGGCATTGGATTTGGAGTCAGAAAGCCAAAGTCCTGACTCTGTTGCTTCTTAACTGTGCGACCTTTCATAAGTTTATCACCTTCTTATCAGCCTTAATTTTCTCATCTGTAAAGTGATTATAGGACACTTTAAATGAGGTAACAAAATGCTATGTATTTGGCTGTGTTTAGAATATGCTCTGCATTCAACAAATTCTAGTGATCCTCTTATTTACTAAAGTATAGGCTAAAAGGACAACTGGAGAGATCTGAAGTCATGTACCCTGCCTAACATAGCCACAAATGTTGGTAAATAGAGTGTAAATCTGGAGGCCTGGCAGAGCCCCACAAAGGATGGTTCCCATAGCTATTCCAAAGAGTGGAGTAGAGGCAGGGAAGAGGAAGGGAGGGAGAAGGATTTGAGCCAAGTGTCAGAAAACTTAACTGACTTAGAGCAGGACAGCTCCCACCTGATGGAGATCAAGGACACTTTCTATTTCACTGTAGGAAGTAGTAAAGATGCCGAGCGGGAGATAGGTGACCTCTCAGCTGCATTGGGCATTCTTATAGCTGCCATCTCCTCTCCACTTCCACTTGAGAATAGCCTTAACTCTGGTAATTTTTCCATTACCCTGACATCCATCCTATCTACAACCTGGCAGGGGTTACCAGACCCTTGCTCCAATTATCCAGTAGAAGAGCCAGTTGGTCCAAGGCCCAGACCACCCAGCAGCAAAGGGCAAGTGGTGCTATAATCTTGAGATTTACCGTACTGCCCTCTCTTGGTCAGCAGGAGACAGAGCTGCATTACATTCACTTAACACTGAGAAACCTCAATGAGAATATTGTGATATTATCTTCAGTTTACAGAAATGTCATCTAGTGATGGAACCAGGACTGGAACTTGGGTATGTCTGACTATGATGAAGACTTCTGGGGGAGAAGAAGAGAAGGGGAGCCAAAGAGAAAGCTCCATATGGAATTAAAATGTAAGAAAGACCTCCCCAACCTTTTTCTTCAACACCTGACTCCTTAAGCCATTATTCACAACCTCCCCTGTGGCCAGAATTTTGGTGGGCAGAGCCAGGGCCTCTTGCACTACAAAGACAAATTCTGTACCTGTAGTGACCCCATGTATGCACTCTGATAGTAAGTTCAAGCCAAGCTTCTGGCTATAAAAACTAACCTCTAGTCCATTGTTGAGTTTGGCTCACTCTTTCCCTTTCATCTTCAAAGAAGCATGGTTCCTTATGGTAGGTTTGGATGCCACGACCAGAGTTTTGGCTACAACTGCCCCTCAGGCAGCTCTTCCAACTCTGATTTACATTCTATCCTTTCCAGTCTGCAGGCCCAGTGTTTCTCCCAAATCATGTTTTACCCAGGCATCTTCTTCACTATTTCCCATTCCATTCTCATTTCATTCCTGCTTAAACCAGCATAGTCTTTGCCCCTAAGCTCACTTTTCAGCCTTTCTCACTGGAGCTTTTTGTCCAGTGGCCCTCTTGAGATTCCAAGTTCTCTCTCCTCAGCTCTCCTGGTACCTAACTCTGTGTGCCCCTCTGCTTGTTTATTTCTCTTTATTCTTTTCCTTCTAGGCAACATTTACACCATCTAGGCTGGAATGATCAAGGTGCTTCTGCCAGCTAGCCTACCAGGGGACTCTAGCACAGGAATAAGTTTCAATGGCTCCATTATATTTGGAAAGATACTCCAGTTAACACTTAATATACTGAAATACTAAACTTGCATCAGAAGGGATTCCCCACCCCAATCTATGTGTACACAGGGAAGATGATATTCTGAAAACTATCATGGGGGAAGAAGAAGCCCACTTTTTTTGCTCTAAGACACCAAAAAAAGGCATAGCAGGAAGTTGGGCCCTTTTGTAACTGACTATCAAATTATGATGCAGGTGAGTGGGTGGCAATTACTGCAGTAAGGGGTGTGTGTTGGAATCATTATGCATCAAAATGAAATATTTGTATGACATTTTTTCTCCCATTTCCAATAAAATTAAGAGCTTTAGGGTCTAAATGCTATAACCTTCAAATGATACAGTCTGAGCGTGGCAGTGTTTGCCTATGCACTGGAATAAAGCTTATAAATTAGAATCTGTCAGTCAGAGTTCCCCATGGAAAGGTTATGCTGTACCTGAAAAACGTGTACTACCTAATTAATTCCAGTCTGGATTGTGGCCATAGAAGCAAGATAATGTGGTGGGGGAGGAGATCAGGCTCAGGCCTTCATTTAAGGCTAAACTCTGATTTCTTCATGACTCAGTCACAAGAGTTCCAGGGTCCCCAAGACCTTGGTAATGTGGGCCTGGTAGGAAGAAGATACCCCAGGAGAAGACTATCCTGACTGCAATGTTGGAGCCCAGTAGATACAGGTAGCCTGGTCCAGGCAAGAGCAGGCAGGGAAGAATTGCAAGCTACTACACATCTTGCATGATATGTGATGCAATATCTGGCTGTGGGTAACAGATGGGAGGAATGGAAGGTACAGAAGTGGAACCTGCTCTAAGAGGAGGAAGGCTAAAGTGGGAGGTAGCTATGAGCATGTGTTCAGAGCCCCAGGCCTAGAGATGCATGAAGCAGGATAACAAGGCAGGAGGCCAAGATTATGCACTGGACAAGCATGAGGTGAGGGGACAGAATACTGAAACCTAAGGGTTACATGGATGTTTATGTCTGACTACTCACCCACCAAGTGTCAAATTCAATTAGCACCAAAAGAAACTGGTGGAAGTGGTAGATACAATATAGCAACCCAATGTTGGGTCCTGGGTTTGAGGAGTGTAACTTGTTTCCAGGGTGCATTGACGGAAGGGAATAAAAATTCTAAGATTCTTTCTATCTCGGTCAAGACTGGCTCAGGACCTGGGGCAGGAAGAGGTCTGAGAATGAAATCAAGAGTGTGGCAAATTTGGGTTGGAAAATTGGGCAGGGTGGGAGCTGGGACTTATACCACCTGGCCATTCCTCTCCCTTCCAACCTCTCCTTACACCTATTCTACACTTCTACTCTCAGTTTTAGCTCTAGAGGATAGGTATTAATCATTCCCAGCCCAGTAGAGTGAAAATAGCATGGACCTGACACAAATCTTAATGCTTACATGCAGTTGTAGTCATGCCTCTTTTCCTCACTGAACTTCAACACTCAGTTCAGTTTCCTTGCCTGTAAAATGGGAATAATAGCTCCTTATTTCTTTGCAAAGTTGTTGTGAAGAGTCAATGAAATTATGCATAATGAAACTGAGCATAATGTCTGATATATGTGGTTTCTCTATAAATATTTGTTGAATTGAAATATTTGAAGCAACGTTTGAGATCTCTTTAATATAGAGATTGACCCTAGTACAATTCAAAGCTAACTACATTCTTTGGATAGTTTTGCACAGGCACCAGCAGGAATTGGCAAGATCTTAAAAGACAGGACCTGGGAGAGCTCACAGCTGAAGACTAGGGGAAGAGAGAGAGAGAGAGAGAGAGAGAGAGAGAGAGAGAGAGAGAGAGACTGAGATTGGAGAGAGAGTGAGACTGAACTGGAAGGGTGGAAAGGGGCAGTAAAAATGAAAAAGAGCAAGAACATCAAGAGAAGGGAAAACAATAGAGAGAGAAAGAAAAGATAGAAAGAATGAAAGGAAAAGGAAGAAAAAGAAAAGAAAGAGAAAGGTTGGGCAACTGAGAGGGAAGGGGACAGATAGGGTAAAGAGACAAAGAAAAGACAGATTGAGAGAAAAAACAAGAGAGAAGGAAAGATAGTGAAAATGAATGAGGGCTTGGAACTAACCAAATTAAATTGCCATTTGGGCATATCTTACCCTGAGACCTAGAGAAGAGTTGGGTGGAAAGCGAGTCATAAAGGGGATTTTGGCAGAAGGCATGTTGTAGGATTTCTGTCCATATGGTGACAAAATGGGATGGCAATCAAGAGAATGTAGTACTTGAATAAGGACGGACATATAGAGCAATGGAATATAATTGAGAGTCAAGAAATAAACCCTTATATTTACTGTCAACTGAGTTTTTACAAGGGTGCTAAGTAAATTCAGTGAGGAAGGAATAGTCTTTTCAGGAAATGGTGCTGGATCAACCAGATATCACATGCAAAATAATGAAGTTGGACCCCTACCTATCACTATATATAAAAATTAACTCAAAATGGATCAAAGACTTAAATGTAACTGCTCAAACTGTAAAATTCTTAGAAGAAAATATAATCATAAATCTTTGTGAGGATGGATTAGGTAATGATTCCTTAGGTATGATGCCAAAGGCAAAAACAACAAAAGAAGTAACAGAAAAATTGGCCTTATCAAAATGAAGAACTTTTGCACTTCAAAGGACACTACCAAGAAAGTGAAAAGACATTCTACAGAATAAGGGGAAAATTTTGCACATCATATATTTGATAAGGGCCTTATATCTAGAATATATAAAGGATGTTACAACTCAATAATAAAAAGATAAATAAGCTAATTTGAAGTAGGCAAATGATCTGAATGGATATTTCTCAAAAGAATATATACAAATGGCCAGCAAGCACATGAAAAGATGGTCAATACCATTAGCCATCGAGGAAATGCAAATCAAAACCACAATGAGATACTACTCGACACCCACCAAAATGGCAATGATCCAAAAAAAAACCAAACCAAAAAAAAGGTAACAGGTACTGGTGAGGATATGGAGAAACTGGAACCCTCATACACTGTTGGTGGGAATGTAAACTGTTGCAGCAACTATGGAAAATAGGCTAACACTTCCTTAAAATGTTAAACACACAGTTGCCATGATACTTAGCAATTTCTCATCTAGGTATATACCCAAGAGAAATGAAAACAGATGTCCACACAAAATCTTGTACATGAATGCTGCTAGCATTAATCATAGTAGCCAAAAAGTATAAACAACCCAATTGCCCATCAACTGATGAATGGATAAACAAAAAAACAACTTATCTGTAAATGTCTCCTCATCCCCACCATAAGTGGTGGTCTATGTATATATGAAACCAGAAGGGGACTTTTTGCTACATAGAGCTGACTGAAGTGGAGACAGAGGATTAGGCTTTCCCAGAGGTGCTCATAGTTTCAAGGGCATTGGATTTGGAGTCAGAAAGCCAAAGTCCTGACTCTGTTGCTTCTTAACTATGTGACTTTTTATAAGTGTATCACCTTCTTATCATTCATTGTGTTGTTCATCATTGTTTATTTGCTCTTTAGTTCTTCTAGGTCCTTGTTAAACGTTTCTTGTATTTTCTCTGTTCTATTTCCAAGATTTTGGATCATCTTTACTATCATTACTCTGAATTCTTTTTCAGGTAGACTGCCTATTTCCTCTTCATTTGTATGGTCTGGTGGGTTTTTACCTAGCTCCTTCACCTGCTGTGTGTTTCTCTGTCTTCTCATTTTGCTTAACTTACTGTGTTTGGAGTCTCGTTTTCGCAGGCTGCAGGTTCATAGGTCCCGTTGTTTTTTGTGTCTGCCCCCAGTGGCTAATGTTAGTTTAGTAGGTTGTGTAGGCTTCCTGGTGGAGGGAACTGGTGCCTGTGTTCTGGTGGATGAGGCTGGATCTTGTCTTTCTGGTGGGCAGGACTGCATCTGGTGGCATGTATTGGGGTGTCTGTGACCTTATTATGATTTTAGGTAGGCTCTCTGCTAATGGGTGGGGTTGTGTTGCTGTCTTGCTAGTTGTTTGGCATAGGGTGGCCAGCAATGGAGTTTGGTGGTCATTGAGTGGAGCTGGGTTTTAGCGTCGAGACGAAGATCTCTGGGAGAGCTCTCACCGACTGATATTATATGGGGATGAGAGGTCTCTGGTGGTCCAACGTCCTGAACTCGGCTCTCCCACCTGAGAGCCTGAGCACCCGGCCGGACCACCAAGACCCTGTCAGCCACACAGCTTACATCCAAGCCGGGCGGCTGATCCACGCTGTCCTGGACACTGCCGGGAACTGGTCCTCCTTTTCATTTTTTAGTCTCCTTACTATATCAGTTCCTGAGTGAAATATGCTAAAATCTCCCACTGTAATATCAAGACTGTTAATTTTTCATGTATTTTCACATTTTTCTTTATATATTTTCAGGCTTTTTTATGAGAGGCATATAAATTTTAAATGATGTTATTTTCCTGGTAAACTGGGCTTTTTATCAATTCAAACATCTATTTTTTTTACATCTTTATTGGAGTATAATTGCTTTACAATGGTGTGTTAGTTTCTGCTTTATAACAAAGTGAATCAGTTATACATATACATATGTTCCCATATCTCTTTCTTCTTGCATCTCCCTTCCTCCTACCCTCCCTATCCCACCCCTCTAGGTGGTCACAAAGCACCGAGCTGATCTCCCTGTGCTATGTGGCTGCTTCCCACTAGCTATCTATTTTACGTTTGGTAGTGTATATATGTCCATGCCACTCTTTCGCTTTGTCACAGCTTACCCTTTCCCCTCCCTATATCCTCAAGTCCATGCTATAGTAGGTCTGAGTCTTTATTCCTGTCTTACCCCTAGCTTCTTCATGACATTTTTTTTCTTAAATTCCATATATATGTGTTAGCATAAGGTATTTGTCTTTCTCTTTCTGACTTACTTCACTCTGTATGACAGACTCTAGGTCCATCCACCTCATTACAAATAGCACAATTTCATTTCTTTTTATGGCTGAGTAATATTCTATTGTATATATGTGCCACATCTTCTTTATCCATTCATCCAATGATGGGCACTTAGGTTGTTTCCATCTCCGGGCTATTGTAAATAGAGCTGCAATGAACATTTTGGTACATGTCTCTTTTTGAATTATGGTTTTCTCAGGGTATATGCCCAGTAGTGGGATTGCTGGGTCATATGGTAGTTCTATTTGTAGTTTTTTAAGGAACCTCCATACTGTTCTCCATAATGGCTGTACCAATTCACATTCCCACCAGCAGTGCAAGAGTGTTTCCTTTTCTCCACACCCTCTCCAGCACTTATTGCTTCTAGGTTTTGTGATGATGGCCATTCTGACTGGTGTGAGACAAACATCTATTTGTAGTAATGCTTTTGTCATATAGTTTATTTTGTCTGCCAATAATATAACTAAATAAGATTTCTTTGGTTGGTATTTGCCTAGTATACATTTTCTATTCTTTGACATTCAAACTTTTTGATTATTTTTAACAATATTATGTAGACATTTAACTTAATAAAGTATAAAGTTAATGAACAAAGTTCAATATCCATTCATGATAAAAACTCTTAACAAATTATGTGTACAAGAAACATACCTCAACATAATAAAGGCCATATATGACAAACCCACAGCTAAGATCATACTCAGTGGTGAAAGGTTGAAAAGTTTTCCTCTAAGATCAGGAACAAGACAAACATACCCACTCTCACCACTCCTATTCAACATAGTAATGGAAGTTCTAGCCAGAGCCGTCAGGCAACCAAAAGAGAGAAAAGGCATCTGAATTGGAAATGAAGAAGTAAAATTGTCTCTATTTGTAGATAACATGATTTCATATATAGAAAAATCCTAAATACTGCACTAGAAAACCATTATATTTAAGCAACTTCAGTAAATTTGCAGGATATAAAATTAACTTATAAAAATCAAAGTTTCTATACACTAACAACAAATTATCTGAAAAAGAAATAAAGAAAACAATTCCATCTACAAAGCATTAGAAACAGTATAGGTTCCTCAAAAAATTAAAGGTAGAACTACCATAAGATCCAGCAATTCCACTTGTGGGGATATATCCAAAATCACTATGTTGAAGAGATATCTGCACCCTCAGATTTATAGAAGCGTTATTTATGATAGCTAAGAAATGGAAAAATGTAAGTGTTTATCGACAAATGAATGGATAAAGAAGTTGTAGTATATATATACACAGTGGAATATAATTCAGCTACAAAAAATAAAAAAAAATCCTGCCTTTTGTGACAACTGGCGTGGACCTTGAGGGCATTATACTAAGTGAAATAAGTCAGACAGAGAAAGACAAATATAATGTACAACATGATGACTATAGTAACACTGTTGTATGGTATATTTGAAAATTGTTAAGAGAGTAGACCTTAAGAGTTCTCACCACAAAGAAAATAAAACATTTTTTTAGTATCTATATGAGATGATGGATGTTAACTAAACTTACTGTGATAACCACTTCACAATATATGAAAGTCAAGTCATTATACTGTACACCTTAAGCTTACACAGTGCTGTATGTCATTTATCAATATATCTCAATAAAACTGGAAAAATAAAAGAACTGGATAAAAATTAAGTTAATGAGTATCTTTATCTTCTTTCTCAGCAAATTAAGGACTTCAGTTTTATAACTGTAATAATCCTCTCTCAATATATAAGCAGTTTTCAGATTCTTTAATTCTATCTTGTTATTTTCCCACAATATTAGACATCACTATATTTTTTGCATATAGTTAATGTATGTTTAGATTTATTCACATGTTTATGAATATCTTTGCTCACTATTACCTCTTGCATCTCAGACCTTCCATCCAAGATCTTTTCCCAAATATCTGAAGTACGTCACTTAGAATTTCCTTTACTGAGGATATGGTTAAAAATATCTTTATTTTAACTTGAAAGATAGTTCTGTTGAGTAGAGAATTCTCTCAGTATATCAAAGTTCATTTTCCACTCTGTTCCACTACCATTATTATTATTGATAAGTTAATCTTAAGTGTAGTGGCTATTTCTTTGTAAATAACGTTTTGTCCTAGTTATCCCTCCTCGCTGACTGCTTTTGTAATATTCTTTTCCTTTAGCATTCTGTAAAATCACTGTGATGTGTCTAGCATAAAAAGAAACAAAATTGAGCTAGTGTGGATTTCTTTTAATTGTCTAGCTTGGGATTTGTGGGGAATGTAGGTCTTAAAGATGAATGTCTTTCAACAATGTTGAAAAATTCTCAGTTATTATGTTTTTGAATATTGCCTTTTTCCTACTCCATGACTATGCTCTGGAAGTCTAGTTAGATATATATTAGATCTATCTGCACTACCTTCTTGTCTCTTAACCTTTCATATTTTCCATTTTATTTCATTTCTGTTCTATATTATGGATAATTTGTTTGCATCCATCTTTCATTTCCCCAATTTTCTCTTTAGTTGCATATATTATGTGTTCTAATCAATCAATATAGATTTAATTCTACTATTCTACTTTTTTAGTTGGAGAGATTCTATTTTATACTTTTTCTAATATGTTTGGTTGTTCTTTATAGTCTCTTCTTCCTTGTATCTATTTCAAGCATTTTATAAATATACTTAATCACTTTAAGTAAAGTTAATTTTATATTCTAAATGTGATGGTTTTATATTCTATAGTCTGTGGGTCTGATTATGTTGTTTGTTATTTCTGAAGACTTTTACTCAGGGTGTCTTGTTTCTTTGTGTGTTTTGTAAATTTTGACTGTGAGATGCTTATTTTATTTGGACCTTTATGTATAGAAATTTTTGAGGTCTAGATGAAAGTTACATTCTTCTACAGAGGATTTGCTTTTGCCAGTCTCCTGTGAGAACCACCAATCTGGGATGTCATCTTTTAGTTTTTCAGACCTCATTAGTATCTTGAATTAGGACTAAAAACTATATGAAGGCCACTTATGGTTATAAATTCTCATGAGAGGTTTATTTTTCTCCTCCACCCAGTGCCAAGATGAAGCCAGGCAGGTTTCCTTGCCATCTCCTTCTGTGAAACAGATTTAATTCTTCTTCACTCTTACATTGACTTCACTCTAGTCTTTATCTCATATTCCTTCACCTCTTGCAGTCATCAATGTAGAAATTCAGTCTTCCAGGTCTGGTAAAACCCCTAGGGCAAAATTTGGATTTGATACTCATTTACCTCAGTGTTCCTACTTTAACTTCCTTTTTGGCTGTGGATTTTTTTTACTATCATACTAATTCAGCAATGAATTTTAAAATATTATTTTTATATTTTACATTTTGTTTTCATTGGGAGAGTCATTCAGGCTATCTAGCAAAACACACTGCTAAAAATAGAAGTCTCTAGCCAACTTCTAAAATAACAGTGCTTCCTTCCTGTCACATATTTAACTGGGATATTAATAATTCCTGCTGTGCTTTCCTTATAGGGTTCATGTGAGTCTCCAATGAGATAGTTGATATCAAAGTGCTATATGGTATAAAGCACTATTTAAAAGACAATAAATTGCTATTATAACTAAGTGCAAGCCAAAGCAGTGGTGTGGGCTTAGGGGAAGGAGATTCAAAGTTTAAAGGAGATAAAGCTGATTTCCAGCTGAGGAAATAGGGAAAACATACTGGAGTTGGCTTTTGAGCTGAGCCTTAATGTGTAGGAAGGATTTACCTAGGCAGAAGTGGAAGTGGTCATTTCAAATGAAGGGCACTGCATGAATGAAGGCTAATAGAATGTGTTGCTCTATTCCCAAAGGGAGGTCTTTGGTCTGGTCTCTTGTCCATTAGTGCTTATCTAATGGCACTGCCTGTACTCTGGTTCCTACCTAGACCATTAATAAAGTCCATACCACGTCCACCTCAGAGATTCCTCAAGCAGTCACACTTGCCCATGTTTATTCTGTACAAGAGATATATCTAACAGGGTCTTCGGTCCATATCAAAATTGTCCAGGTACAGAATGACCCAAGATGCATTAGGAGAAATATACTCTCACCAAGAATGATGGGTGTCTTAGGCAAGATGGCATGCTGTATGGTATAGGCTGTTGTGGAACAACAAGCAATGAAATACTGGCTATGTTGTCAAGGATGCTGGTGACTGGACATTTGCAAGTACAGCAAAAATATCATTAGTCTTTTCCATGGTACAGATTCTAAAATAGAGGAATGAGACTACAGGCATGGGAGTGAGATAAAGTTGGAAATTCCCAGATTGACAAAATTCTGGTTTTAGCCAAAAGTTTCACAGAATCTAAGAAGGCATGTAAGAGCTAGAAGAAACTAGCCTAGTTCTTATCTCCCTTGCTCTACAGATAGGGAGACTGAGACCCAGAAAGGGGAAAGAGCCTGCTAAACTTCACCTGATGGTTAGTGGCAGAAGCTGGTACTCTGATTTCTGATCCAATGCTCTTTCCCCTGCATGCCTTTATAGACAAATATGCTCATAGGTTTTTTGGACACCCAGTGAACTGCTGTACCCCAGGCACCTCTAGCCAGAGACAGGAAAGGAAAGCAAGAGGCTTGGAAAGACACTTGAGAGATGGTAGGGCTGGAACAGACAATTCTTCCTCCCAAAAGTACTCATCTGAAGTTTGGGGAGTAGGTGGCTACTGAGGAAATCATGGGCTCATGTACACCAGACATCTCTTTCACTCTTGGAATGAGTAGTTGTAAAGGCAATTCCATTGTGATATCATTCCTTCCTTATTCCTATTTGTAATGCTGCCTGTTTTGAGTTCCTTGGGCCTCTTTGCAAAAGACTGAGAAAATCAACCAGCCTTTCAAAAAAGAAACTATACCGCAGTGATCAAAATCGTAGGCTTTGACAACAAACGTACTTTAGTTTGAGTTCAGGCGTTATTACTTAGAAGTAACCTTGGGTCTGAGCCAGAAATAATTTGGGTCAGGGCCTCAGTTTCTTTGTATTATGGGAGTAATTGTGCTCAACTCATAGGGTTAATATAAGGATTATGTAAGATACGATATAAAGAGCTTTGCCTTAGCATTTCTTGGCACATAGTAAGGGCTCAATACATTTAATACTATTATTATTATTACTATTATTACTTTGAGTCAATCTCTGTGTTACCCTCTACTATATTCTTTCTTATACATGTTTTAATAAAGCTTTCAACTCCCCAAACTAATTATGTTACAGCTTTGTTCAAAAATCCTTAGTTATCTCAACTGGTGTTCTGTAATTACTTGTTAGGTGTGTCAAATAATATGTTGATAATATCTTAAACATTGAAATTGGTGAATAATTTTCTTAATATTATACTATAGGAGGTTCAAGATTTTCCTTTCAACATTGTCAGTCTAGGGCTTCCCTGGTGGCACAGTGGTTGAGAGTCCGCCTGCCGATGCAGGGGACACGGGTTCTTGCCCCGGTCCAGGAGGATCCCACATGCCGCGGAGCGGCTGGGCCCATGAGCCATGGCCGCTGAGCCTGCGTGTCCGGAGCCTGTGCTCCGCAACGAAAGGAAAAAAATATTGTCAGTCTCACTTGTATTCGTATTTTCTCTCTTAAGTGGGAGAGAAAGGGGCTAAGTGACAGTTGTGTATCAGGAATTGCATATAACCCTGGAGGCTCCCTTGAGGGCATGTCACATATGTGGCCATTAGCTTTCCCTTGTCGCAACTGAGAATGACTGGCCTACAGAAGAAATTTCTTTGTGGCACACGCAGGCTTTTCTCAATAGACCTTAGCCCAGATTCATCTCCAACTATTACTTTCTACTAGTTCCTATTTGCTTTGTCCCAAAGCAGTAGCCATATACTCTTTCCTGGCTGCTCAGCTACTTTTCCCTCCTGTGGAATTTCATCTCACTGTTCAAGGCCTGAGTCAGATATCATCACCTCTAGGAAGGTGGAATGTTGTATATTCTTCTCCAGCGTTTTTCCTGACTTCCTGTTTTGATGAACGAATGAGGCCCCACATCCATAGAACACCAATTTGATTGGCTTCCCATAGCCTCCACTACCCCTTATGGGGTATGAAGCTGCTGGTGATACTCTCTGGGATGCCCTGTCTCTCATCCAGGAACATCATGCCAGTAAGTGTCACTTAGGAAGACCATGGCACGTATAGGTGGCATAGTAAACAGTATATACTGTCATGACAGAGACCCTTGAACACATTCCAAGGATTATACCATGTCCAGGTTTTTGATAGATTGTTCTAATGTGAGGAGCCTAAAACTGGAAATCAGGAGATTCAGGGCTTCCAGTTCAGACTTAGGGTCATTAATTATTCAGGAGCAGCCTTTGGGCCAATCACTTCGCTGTGCTGAGCCTCAATTTCCCTATCTGAAAAATGGGCTTGATCCCTGTTCTGCCTGATTTCAGGATGTTATGAGGTTCAGATGAGATCATGTGTCTGGGAACTGAAATGGTGGCAACGATTTCTATAGCTCCCTTTAACCTTGGAATAGGGGCTCAACTCTTTAGTGTGACACATGAACACTCACTGGCTTTTGCTTCTTTCTTTACTCTTTTCTCTCACACTCATACCCTTTTTCAAACTTTTCACTCAGGCTAAACTAAACAATTTGTCTTTTCCCTTACAAGGTTGCTGCCTCTTGCCTGAGAAAGAATGCCCCTTTCTCTACCTTCAACCCCATCTTCACTGAACTTGGGTCACAGCCTAGACTTCTCTAAGAAGTCTTCCTTGACCTTCCCACTAGACCAGGCTAGGCATCCTTCTTCTGCACCCCAGCAGAAACTTGCACTTCCCTCACCATAGCACCCATTACATTATAATTGTCTGTGTCTGTCTGTTTTTCCTACTAGACTAGAAGCTCCATAAGGACAGAGACCATGTCTGTCTTGTTCCTATGTGGGGTACATAGTGGTTACACAAATAAATAATTGTTGAATAAATGAAAGAACAAATGAATGAGGGGATAATTGGATACTGTGCCCCCATGAAGAGTCCCTGCAGTCTCTTGAGGTGGTGGGATTCTCTCACAAGGTTAGTCCAATCCTGAAATTATCTACTCTTGGCACTGTGTATAAGCATCAAAAGGACTTGTTTTCTTTGGAGACAAGTGTCACTGCCTAGGTGGTAAGTGATGTTTCTCTCACAGCACCTTCCTACTCGGTTGGCCTATTTTCTGGTCTTAGATTTGAATTGCTTCAATGGGGATTCAGGGGACAGTTTGCATAAAGTCTGGCTTAAGTCAGCTTTTTTGGTACAGTCTTGCTGATTGGCAGTCAAAGTTTTGCAAATACTCTTCTCTTCACTTGAAGTACTTTGGGAAAAAAGTTGAGGGAAGAGGGGGAAGTTGTGGCCTGAAAAAATGGTGGCAGAAGAATCCGAGAATTTGAATCATCTGCATCTGCCTATTAACTCAGAAAACTAGGTTTTCATACTTCAGTGTGTCTTTTAAATGTTTCTCATTGCTTCTACAGTCCCAATTCCAGCTCAACCAATAATTCTCTTCTTTCACTCTCCCCTGCAATGGCATGAAGGAAACCTCTGTGAGTGGGTGGTAGGTGAAGTAGGTACTGCAGTTGGAGTAGAGATCCTTGGGCTGTATAAAAGGGAACCACAGATGAGAAGTGCAGGCTCTCTCAACAAGGCTCTGAACCAGTGTGCAAGGGGATGTAAGAGGTTTTCAGGTACTCTGCCACCCTGGCATGCTGCCTGCAAGCATATGAACGGGTTATGAGCTGGGTGTGCTAGAGCTAGTCCCTTGACACAGGTCCTAATTCACAATAACATTCAACAAGTTTTATGTCGTGACTTCCTTATGTAAAGAATGCAAAATTTGGGCTAGATGCTAAGATCCCTTCTATATCTAAAAGGCAGCAATTAGAAATCAGGGGTTAGACCAATCTTGTCTGAGGAATAGATGTGGGAGGGTCTGAGGAATAGATGTGATAGGTTGAAGTCCCAGACTGGTCTGGCCTAAGGCATTTAATAGACTATAAACTCACTGAAAGCATGGACTGTGGCTTAACTCCTACTTATCTCTGCTATTTATGAGATCATCTAAATGGTAAATTATTTTACTTTTGAGCAGTATCCCCATCCATCAAGGGGTTGACAGCATTTATTACACAGGACTCAAATTTTGTTTTGACCCTCTGCCCCAGGTGTTTGGTAAATTTTTATTGAGTACAAACATGGGGATTCTAGTTACAAAACTATGTGTTCTAGGGATAATAAAAGGCTCTTTCCTTTTCCTTTTATGTTACAATTTTTAAAAGTGTTGCTGTAGTTTGCAATAACCACGGTGTACACATTGGAAGCGGCTCTACATCTCATCTAGTTCTATTTCGCATCTTCAGATACACTCATTTTATAGATGAGAAAACTAAGGTCAAGAAAAGGGGAGAGGGTTGTCCAGTATCATACAGTGAATCAGCAGGTCTGAATCCTAGCTATATACTATATGATCATGATTAAGTCACATATAAGACTCCTGCCTCCAGGCTCTTTTTAATCCTCTAGGTGTCCTTTTCCCCCTGACCTCTGTGCTTTTCTACTCCTTGGAAAATCTATGGTGGATGATAACTACCATGTCACTTTAGGCATGAGCTGAGTGGTCAATGAAACCAAATAGGGTGGCTGTTAGGTCACTCTCTGTAGGTCTAAGAGAAGAGAAGCTAAGCAATGGTTGTCAGAGGGGCTCTTTTGCAGGCAGGCTCTGACTTCCACACACAACCCACAAACATTCATATTCTCTCTCTCCTTACTTAGACACACACAAACAAACACACATCCTAAGAATCTCTTCGTCTCCTCTCCATCAAGCATTGCTCTCAGGAAAAGTTTGAGAAATCCATCTACTCTGAAATGGTCAGTGATAAACATGGCTCAATGTGGGATCACTCTCAGGGGTTCTGGCATTTTATCAGGGATCAAAGCCAGAGCAATAAGCCCACCAGTTGGGTCATATACATTCTTACTGAATCCCCAATCTGGCCCAGTAAAGAGGCACTGTGACAACCCCTATTACAGGTGAGGACACTGAGACATAGAGAACTTTCCCATTATTCCTTAACACATCTGTCACACTTCATTGATGGCCTGTATCTCAAGCCCAGAATTCAATTTGGGATCTCATTAAGTATTCACACTGAGAGGAAACAGGAGTGGGCTTTGCTTGAACTTTTGCAAACCCTAAAGAAGGCTGGCTCGGATTTTACCTTGATGGTCAAGGACGATATAGGTCCTCAAAACCAGTGAGGGTGTGAACATGCCCATTCTTTACCGGAAGCTTGGCAAGAACAGGGCAGTGAAGCCCCCACCCATTTTATGCTCCCACGAGGATGAGAATGAGGGTGAACAGCTGGGTTTTGTATAGCTTTCTCCTGGTTGACAAACTCAGGCTTTTTGATGAGAAGTTGTAATGGGTGGCCAGTGTCCATCTGTGCTTTCTAGCCCAGACCTTTTGATATTTTGGTGGTCCCAGGTCAAACTATGCTAAGGCCAACACAGGACAAATTTATAACCCCTGTACAAAGATTTTTTTAAATATATTAAAATCAAAGTAGCATTAAAAAGCCACTGGGCATGATACCAATTCGACTTCAATAAAGACAGCCAATAAAAAGAGCTAATTAAAAGAACTCTGATGACATTCATCTGAAATTTTAGATTGTTTTATGTTTTAACAAATTAACAACGGTGATAAGAGGACATTAGCAGCTTTTCTTGGGTCTCTTTGTTAACAATAACTTGAGCTTGCAGCCACAACAGGGGCTGTGGCCAAGTTTTAGCTGGCAGACCAGCAAGGCAATATTTTACTCAATGGATGACATTTCTGAAAGCAGAGACAGAGACAAACCCAGAGTCACACATGTATTCCAACAAACAAGTTTCTGCCATTTTTAATTGTATTTAGAGCAACAAAAGATTCCAAGATTACAAAAAGTGAATAGAACACTAGCGCTTTGGGCTGGTCCTGCTGCCCAGTGGAGGCCAAGTGCCGCTGTGAGAACTGAAGCCCCATCGAAAGAAGTTTCAAGCAAAATTAATGTTTCTTTGAAAAAAAACCTTTTATATGATGCTTTTTTTCTTTTTAATTTTTTCCCTCAACATAAAAAAATAATTCTTACATCTGGTTACATAGTCTGCTCCCTCCTGCTGCCAAATGAATCTCAAGGACAGCACAAGAATGTCATGTCCAAGGCACTCCCTAATCAATGTTCCAGTCTAGGGGAAAGCAGAAAAGTGTCACTGAGTGGTGGGAGGGGACTCTCTTTTTAGTTTGGGTCATCCCAATGGTGGCTACTCTCAGCACCTGAGTGGCTTATGGGATAGGACAACCCCACATGCACTTCACTGCCGGACAGTTAGCACCAAGGGCTAAGGTTGGGAGAGACTGCAGGCCTGGTCTATGTAAATGCTCAGGGAAGAGAGTTCCAAAATGTGAAGCATCAGCCCAGGAGGGTACCACCAGAGAAGCAGCAGCATTCCAGAATTTCCTTTCCTTTGGGACATATGTGTGGGCTCCAGTCTTTGGTGGCCAATGGAACCTGTAGCTATGTGCCAGCCTTTTTAAGTAGTGCAGATGCAAACTGTTTTAGGCCACAAAGACCACTCAGATGGTAGCTTCTCATTTAATTCTATAAAAAGCTGAGACAAGTGGGATAAGGAAAGGAATCAGCACTCCCACTCTACTGAATTGGGGTTGGAAACCAACCCATACATATGATCTATTTTCTGGCCAAATCTAATGGGGAGAAATCAAAGATGAGTCAAAGGCTGCTTTTCCCTTTAAGACTCTGCCTGCTAAATTACAATATTTACCACTTATTTTTGGAGTGGGAACATTCCGAATGGTTTGTTACCTCAGCTGAAGTGTCTTTGGAGGAGTGACTAATTGTGGATTTTTCTGCCTTCACCTAGAAATGGTTAAGGGTTGGGAGGCTCTGGGCAACAGACCCCAGTGTCAGTCTCTTAATTGAAGAAAAACACCCTTACCTGTGAGCAGAGATGGACCTGTACCTACAGATAAACTACTTCTAGTACACTGATAAATTTTTTAACAAAGAAAAACACATTTTCATTGTCAAAATCTTTACAGAACGTATCCAAAACCAGAATAGACACCCAGTAGCAAGAGCACCTCAGTTGCAGGTGAGTGAATTGTTTGAAATGGAGCACTTGCTCCAGGTTCCCAAGTGCAGGAAACTGCCCTTTTCTCACAGGGATGGCGAAGAACAAAAAATATCCTTCCTTCTTCCAACTGCACAGGTCCCATTAGAGGGTCACTGGCTAATTGCTTGGGTGGGCCTTTGGCCCCAAGTCTGGGCCTTCCCTATGGTAAATCCCAGTCAGTTCCAATGAGACTTCACCACCCTTTACACATTCATCTGTCTTGGGCTAGTAAAGTGCAACACATCATGTACCTTACGCTTTTCCCCCCTCTGCTCCTTTGCAAGGCCTGTGGGTCAGGCCTCAATAGGAGCAGAGATCTCTTGGCTATCTGATCAACCCAAGTGTCTTTTCCATTCTGAGAGAGCTTCCAAAACGTAGCTTTGGCCTCTCTCACAAATACATGGTATCAATTATGACCTGGAACCAAATATAAAGGTGCAGAGAAAGGTAAAGCTATCAGAACACATTATATCTATATATATAATTCAATTTTGAAACATGGATACAAATACTCATTTACAATATATTTCAACCTTCTGCCTTAAACCACAGAGAACTTTTTTGTGCCATTCAAAGTGGGCAGAAATGAGGATTACTGCCTGCTGTCCTTCTAGTGCAAAATCTAGTCCTTTAAATGCTCCTCTTATCAGCAAGGGCTTCACATCTTCAGATAAGTTAACATTGGCACTAGCAAACACAATGGCCAAGACAGCTCCACTTCTAACCATGCAATGATGGAGCTTTAAGAATTTGCTCAGCAACTACAACAGAAAAGGAAAGCTAGTTCTGCTTATAAAAAATCACTTACTGAAGGACCCATAATCCCTTTCTTTTCAAAGTTATCTTCCACTCTTCTAAACGTGTATATTGTGGGGGAAACCCCACAAAACTCTTATAAGTCAGTCACCAGCAAAATCCTTTAGTCTGTCTTTGGATAGGTTACCAAAGAGGCACTAATGCTTGCTCCCTCCCTGCCCTTAAAAATTTTGGTATTTTAGCAGATACAGTGTAATCTTTGGTTACGTAATGCGATGCTCTCATCTCTTTGTTTTTTAAAACTGCTTTCACAGATTTTCAAAGAGATTAGTGGTGAGAACAGACCTGCCTATAAAAGGCAGCAAGGGTAGAAATATCCTTTTATAAGAAATTGCACATGCTAAATGGCTTATTTTGACTTTAAGTTTGGGATTGGATCTTGTGTTTTAGCATTCCTGGTTCCCATGAGCCCCTACATGTGGTTGAGCATGACGGCCACCCCCTTGGCCCAGTGCCCTCTCACCTGGGCAACTGGCATAAGATAATTAGTAGTCAACCTCTTGTTTTTCCAGGGCCATGTAGGGACCATGCAGGGATACTTACTGGGCTGTCTGAAGAGAGTCTCATGAAATGCAACCTTAGCACAAGACTGGGAAGGGACAGAGGGAGTGGCTTGGGCTTTTGAGCCATGCCGAATATCAAGGGAGAAAGAAAGGCCATGTCTGTGCTCTGCCTAATGAAACAAACAGAAGCTACTTGATGCTTAAAGTTAGGTCACTTGTGTAGTGTCAGTATCATGTGAATGGTGGGCCTATTTCCTCTTAAAGTACAAATAGAATACTTCTTGCTATATATGTATATATGTATTTAGAAGTAGAGTATGAACAGAGAGGGACTGTAGCATCAGCACATTATTTCTCAACCTGGACAGTCACCTCAGCAACTACCCAGAGGACAGAGTGAAGCTTTTTTCCCCCCATATTTTAGTGCCAGTGAACATATATAAAAATATATGTATTACTGATTTTCTTTAAGATATATGACAGAATCCTTCAAAAAAACCCCTTTCTCATTAAAAAAATAATGAACTCTCCAAGAACAAAGATACTGTCTGTGGCATAGAAAAGCTATGGAACAAAGAACCCAACCCCCGTTTCAACTCAGAGGCCAGGCCTGGGCAAGCTGCCCAATGAACAAGAGCTGAAACTGCCACACGACTCTTTTCTTTGACCACAGAGTTTGTGACTCTGGCTGCTGTCTGCTGCCAAACACAGATGGGGCCTTCTCCCTGGTGCTTCTTCTTTTTCTCTTCCTCACTCTCCATCCCCATTGAGCACTGCAAACCTTTTTGGAGATAGTCCCCGTCGCTTGTCTGGTGAGTGATCCTCATCTTTAAGCTCACCAGTTGTGTGGGTGTGAGTTGCCGATCCTTCAAGGGTGAGCACAGTGTACCAACTACATCAACTTTGTTTGCAGAGCAGAGTGCATGCAAAATGAGACTTCTGTCAATTACACTGGCTGGAACAACAATGGCCAAAAGAAAAAAATAATCCCCCTTTCATCTGTGGGAGATAAAGCCAAGCTAAAATCTCCTTTGCTCACTGAAACCCCAGTGCAAAAACAGTAGGCCTAAATTCTTGTTTAGGCCATTTTTCCCTAGTCTTGCCATTCGGAAATTCGGAGTAATCCAGTTGTTGCTGTTTTTAATTACACTGCCGTTTCACTGAATTTTGGCTTTCACAGATGAAAAACATATATTCATAAAGACAAGAGTCACAATTGGGAAATCCATAAAGATGAAAAACTTGATAGCCAGAGAAATAGAAAGGAGACCATCTAATATTTACAAGGAGAGGTATTAGAATGATATAATTGAATCCATGCACCACAAAAGATGAGAATCATTTCAAAACAGATGTAAAGGAACTATTAAAAGGTAACCTAGTTTAAATGAAAAAGTAGTGAATTTTTTCTCTTTAAAACAGCTAAAAGTGATCCTGTGACCCTACATAAGCCAAATGGTGTCATAACAAAGAAAAACAGAAGTTTTCTATCCTACCCCAGAAACAGAACCTGTCAGCTTTAGTTCTGTCCAGCAGTCTTGGATTGGTATAACACCCATCTTAGGTTCCCCTCTCCCTTGTTATTTAAAGAAGCTCTTTTGCAAGTTCATTTGGCTATTAATATCAACAGAAATCAGGGGAGGAAACCCATGTAGATCATATCATGTCACTCAGAAACTATCTTCTCAACGACAAGTAGAGTGAACCAACTGAAATGGGCTGCTTGGTGACTGGCCATTTCTTGTTTAGCAGATGAATTTAAGAGCTAAGTGAGGAGGCAGTGGCCAAGATGAGAAAGTAGGTGGACATTCCCCTGTACTCGCGACTCTGTTCAACAGAACAGAGGTGTGCCAAAGGACTATATGAAACCAGTATCCCAGGAACACACCGAGTTCATGGGTGGCAGCCCATTGGAGCCACACCAACCTTTCCAACGGAGGCCATGGTTCTGTAGTCTCAATCTTTCAGCTTCCTCTGGCTGAAAGGCAGCAACAAAGGTGGGGAGTCTGAGTGAGTATGGCCAATGTCAGAGCCCAGAATCAGCAGCAGAGGAGGATGATGAGTAAACTCACCAGATGGTGCCCATCTGGCTTTAGACTTTGCTTCTGAAGACTTTTACTTTAGTAGTCAGTCTTCTCTTGGTTTCTTCTCTCTTCTTCCCATGACTTCTGCAGGTGGATATGCTGGGTGGCAAGGAGAGCATTTACAGAGTTTCTGGTTCTAGTGCCTTCATTCTTCCCACCTTAGTAATTGAGTTTTCTCTTCAACCCTGATCTGGGTAGCCCCTTTAGCTGCTCTGAAGGTGGAAGTCGGCATTTCTCCATTTTGTGGGAAGGTGTCATCTCTGGGGGACAAGAGCAAGACGCTCAGCTTGTCCAATCCCGTTGATGCCTTCTTTCCAGTTTGTCTAAGGGCTCCAGAGATCTGATAGTTGATGAGAGACATTTTCTAAGAAGTCTTTGAGCCTACTGGCATCTAGAGATAGACATTGAGACTGCTGGCTTGCTAGCCTTCTTAGTGGTGGGAGTTCTTAGCAGAGAGTCTGTGAACATGCCCAAGGAAGTGGACAAGCTTCACCACTGTGGATGTAATGCAGCCTGGTGAAGTTCAGGCCCACAAAACACTGAAGGGAGGGTGGATTATGCTTGTAGCTGTATGGAGTCAGGCAGAAAACATTCAGATCTTTTAAAGATAAGGGCAAAGAGGGATCAAATCTTCAGTGTCCTAAGTAGGAAAACAGTCAAGCCACCACTTCCTTTTCCTCTGACTGCAGCCCCAAGCTTTTCCCTGGGCCACAAATGGGAAAGCAGACCTGGATCGGAATGGTGACTTACAAAAGGTCAGATCTCCCTCTCCCTCTTGCTGGTCTGATTCTTCAGTGGAAGTGGCCAAGTTTTGGCTAAAGAGAACATTCAGTTCAAAGCTCTTAGAAAAGCTACTGAAAGTCAATTTGAGGGTGGAGGCAGAGGATGAGAGAGAAAGGGACTGGTGGGGGGAGGCCATACAGACAAGTTTTCAAACCAGAAGTACACTTTTCAGTACCATGAACTGTGCTGCAGTTGAGCAGTCTAGCCCTCAGGAGCCAAGGCTCTGGGCAGGTACTGGTGATCCATTTGTCCTCTCTGTCCTCTCTTAAATCTGCCTCCCATCCACGTCAGCTCTGGTGTCACCCTGCCCTCTAATGGCAATAGCCATTGGCAGAAAATACAGTCTCCCAGGGAGAGAGGGTTTGGGGAAAGAAAGCAGTGACTCCCCATGGGCTTGCAATTTTCACTTTATTCTAGTTACTGTTGGTCTCTTCAGGGATTGTTGTTTGTTTTTATATTTTTTAAGAGGCAAAACCCTAGCAATTTTTTTTTGTTTTTGTTTGTTTGTTTGTCTTTTGTTTTCCCAGATACTCTTACCTCTCTAAACTTCACGTGGCATTAGGTGAGTAAACGTTTGCATGGCTGGTATACAGTGCAGTGCTATAAACAAGCACAACTTGACACTGTGCCACAGGATCATCACAGATTTAAAGAAATACAACAGCATTCAAAACACAGATAAGGGCCACAACGGGGAGCAGAGGTTGAAAGTGCCATGGAGGGTCAGATAGGGAGGCAAAGAAAAGAAAGGAGGAAAAGAGAAAAAAAAAAAAGCCTAGCAAATAGAACTCAAGAACATCTTCATGACAGACTGTACATCAATAGAGGAAATTCCCCAAGGCACTGCAGAGAAGTAGTGCAGAGTTAAAACAGGCAGAAGATTTCTGAGAAAGGGAGTGGGGTGGGGGTGAGGAAATGGGGGCTTCCAAAGCTTCACTGCGTGTGAAAATAGATGGGCTTGACTTTCCCGGAAAGGATCTTGGGCACTTGCACAGAGATGATCTCTGCCATCATTTCTGGAAAGTCCACGCTCACCATGTGGGACTTGATTAGCAGGTCAAAAGTGAATTGATGCAGCTCTCGTGCAATCTGCAGGAGGACAATAAGAGAGGGAGAAAACAGGGTTGACAAGGAGTTGGCTTCTTGTCAGGGTCTATCCCCACATTCTTTGATTTCCTCCTCTTTCCTTCCATGTCCTTGGGCCTCCGTGTGTGTGTGTGTGTGTGTGTGTGTGTGTGCGCGCGCACATGTGCGTACACACACATGTGCACTAAATTGTCTCCAGGGAGTCATCGAAGGCTCCCAAGAGATCTCTTACACCATTGCAAGCTCTCTGACTCAAGACTGCGTGTTCCGTTTCCTCAGCATAGACACACACACATACACACACACACACACACTCGCTCTCTCATACACACACACAAACGCACATGACTCGAGGAAGAGGGGGAAAACATCCAGGTCTGTTTTGTCTGCGTAGAGAACTTATCTACTCTAAGCCCCTTCTCTGAATCCCAACTGCTCTGTTCTCAACTCCTCCACCTCTTTCACAACATCCAGCTGGGACACTGTGACCTGTGTTCCTTTCTTCTTCATTGAATTTTCTTCCTGGACCACACTCAAAGCCAGAGGGGAATGGAAGCACCTCCGAACAGGTGGTGCCAGACCTTAGAAGAGCATATTATCACTTGGCTCTATCAGGCTGCTCTCCCTGACAAAGCACCCTCCATCGTTTGCTTACAGGCTGCACAGAGTCCAGGAGCTTGGTGAGCTGGTAGAAGCGCCTTGAGCAGGATGTGGGATTTTTTCTCTTGCATGCAATGATACGATCAAGTTCCTTGATGTAGTTCATTCGAAGTTCATCAAAGAATTTTTGATTTTTCAGCCCATCCACTGGAACTGATGTGGGATGAAGACAGAATGGGGAGGGGAAGCATGCCCACGAAGGAGCATTAGATAAAGCACCAAGTTTTCTGACCACAAACTTGACCCCCACCCCCACAGGGAGAGAACCATCTACTTGGTTTCCTGTCACTTGAGGCCTATATGCCTGGGACCTTTAGGAAGTCTGCTAGGAAGGTCTTAGGGAAAAGGCTAGCTGGACCCAGTGTGTAGGGTATCAAGTAAATAAAATTTAAGGAGCTTTTCCATTCTCTAGACTTCTCATCTACACATTTCTTAGGACCTATGGTTTTACGCTGTTCACAGTCTGGCTCTGAATTAGAAAATTAAAACACATGGTCTTGAATATCAAATTTTGTCTCCTTTCTCCCTCATAGAGGCTAAGCACTCTGCTTAGAAGAGACATTAAAGAAATATTCCTTGGCTGCCAAATAAGCCCTTTCTGAGTTGCTTACACAGAACTTCTCTTTTTGGCAGAAGAGGAAATTCCTTCCAGGAGGCAATCCCTTCTGCCTTACAAGACATATAAGGTGGTCCTTGCCTGTTTCTATGGTAGAAGCTATGGAAAAATTCAGAGACCTGCTAAAACCAGACAAAAAGGCCTTGTACCAGAAAGAGATTGGGGGTAGGTGGGGATCTAATGGAGGTTGAATTATAGCAAAGAAATTGGTCTCTAGCCATGAAATTCATCCTTGTTAGGAAAAAGGATGCTAAGGGAGAGTGGAGGAGGGAAGGTGAAAGAAGAAGGGAAATGTTCAGGAGCTGGCTTCTTCCCAATAATCCTTTAATGAAAAAAAGCAGCTTCCCTCTGATCCCCTATGCCCCTAGGGGCATTCTCTGCCCTTCCAGGCACTTACTAATGCTAAAGAGCAGCAGAGCCTTCATGCACAGAAATTCCTGGGGGGTGATTTGGAGCCATCCAAATTCTTGAGAGAGGTGCCTCATTCGGACACACTGGCTGTACATCCGGGACTTGTGCATGCGGTACCTGGGAAGGAAGCACAGAGAAAAAAAGAGGAGTAAGGAAAGGCTTACAATAAACCCAGAGAGAATATCTGTGGTTGCCCTCCCCTTTCCAAGTTCTCCAAGAAGAGCTTGCTGTTTCTCTTGCTGGTGCTTCAGTGACAGGAACAAAGTTGTTCTTTTTTCTCCAAAATCATGATATCCTGATAACTACTCATCTTGCCTGGCCAGGATATAGATTACCACATGGAAATTCCAGGTCCCCGTGGTCCTCCTGTTTCCTGGCACAAGGACAGGAAAGCCTAACCAAATGAATACAATGGGACTGGCACATGGTCTCCCTGACTAGTCCTAAAATCTCAGCTGCAGCCAGAGCCAGAACCTGCCTCCCAGACATTCAAACTTGGAGGATTTCTAGGAGACAGGCCTTAGAAATCAAGTCTTAAAATAAGGACATCAGGATTCCCAAGTGACCACACTTCCCATATTAGAAATTTAATCATTTCTTTAAAAACTCCCAGAAAAGGAGATTCCCCATTGTCCCTTTAAATGAGTTCCAATGCTTATCAAATCAGCCAGAAAATATTTCTGAATGTCAAATCTAAATGTCCCCTGCTGAAGCGGAGCCTACTCCCTCATATACTGGCTGTTCCTTATCACAGTTTGGGAGTTATAAACACGTGTGAGCTGCTTTTATTATAGTGACTTGTGAAAACATCATCACATTATCACCTATAAATTATATAGGGAAGTGACCAAGGCTTGGACAGATTCTCGAGGGGAGCAACCTCTCTGTTCCATGACTGGCCATGACAAGCCCATAAGAGAAGATACAGCATCCTCCTGCTAGCAAACCTTCCTGGTTTTCAGCACTTCAGAAATTGTGTGTGTGTCTGTGTCTGTGTCTATGTGTGTGTGTGTGTGTGTGTGAGAGAGAGAGAGAGAGAGAGAGAGAGAGAGAGAGAGAGAGAGAGAGACAAAGAGGAGAGGGAGAGAGAGAAATTGATTTTATATCTTGTGGAGAAAGGAAAGGGAATTTGACACTCACTTAAGTGGTGAGGAAAAAGCCCTCCCAGATTGGGTCTGAAGCCTGTGGTTTGACATTTTGGTCCCCAAACCACTAGCCTTGTTCACAGGCTGAGCAGGCCTGGTACTGGCTGGGTGGAAGCTCAGCACCCTATCTCAGAGAGATCTTGGATGGTAGAGAAAGAGGGAAAGGAAGGGGCAGATAATGTAGAAATATTCGATGCAGGCTGGAACCCAACTGGAAAAATGAAGCATTTAGATAGTATCACAAGTCAACTGACCAAAACAATGCTGCTCCAAGCTCTTTCGCCCTAAGGAATTTTTAAGTAAGATTTGCTGAGCCTTAGGGCATGGCCTTGCTCTGGTCTGTCTGTGCTTCCAAGCCTCTGTTGATGACAACACTGCAGTATTTTTACCATTGAAATTGTAATCCTGACATGAAGGATTGCTCTAATACTGCTGCAGACCCCAGGAACAGAGAAGGTGTAGAAAGGAGGGGAGAAAGGCAAGGGAAGGAATTCAAAGGGAAAAGGAATAAGACCTGAGGAGGAAAGAAAGGAATAGAGTGCAGAAGGTAGAAAGCAAGGGGCAGGAATGGAATTCAGGAGGTGAGCAGAAGTAGGTGGGATTAAAAGAGAATGGAGAAGTGGGGAGACGAACATTGGAAATAAATGATGGAGCACAGTGCCTGGCACATAGTAATTGCTCAAAAAATGGAAAGTGCCATTATGATTCTATTCACTATTCTACAGATGAGGAGAATAAGTCTCAGAGAAGTTCAGTAATTTACCCAAGGTCACACAGCTAGGGTTCAGGTCCATTACCCTCACAAACTGTGTTCTCCACAAAGAGAGGAGGAGAAAAGAAGAAAGCAGGGTTGATGACAGGGTTTGGTGTCAGAGAGGTCAGCAAATGGGTTGGCCCAGAGTCCCTGTCTTTTTCTTTGGACCTCCGTTTCCCCATTGGTACCTTGAGGAGGCTAGCAGCAACTGGTGGCTTTTAACTGGAGAGGTACTGCTCCCTTAGTGGGTGCTAGAAATGTGTGGGGGCAGTTTGGGCTGTCACAGTTACTAGGATCCTATTTGGTATTTAGTGGGCAGGTACCAGGGCAGTTAAACACATTCCAATATGCAGGAATGTGCTAAAAGATGAAAAATGTCAACAGCATCCCTGTTAAGAAACATTGGTTTAGATGATTCTAGGGACTTTAAGAGCTCTAACATGGCGGGTTCCTATAAGAGGAAGGGGGTCTGCTGTTTCAGGAGCCCTGGGGCTTGATATAGGACCCTGACTCTGTGGGGAATCCTGTGGTACCTTTTGATGAGGTACATGGAAGTGGACCAGATAGCTGAGGTAGGGTGTCACATATTTACACAGATGTGGAAAAGGAAATGAAGATTTAGAAAATAGCCAATTATCACCTTGCAAAGGTTCAAAGGTCTTCAGGCTCTGGATGGGGAGGGTAGTGCAGGTGCCCAGTAGTTGACTTAATCGCTGGAGGGCAGCAAGAGGGTGGGTTGAGAGATGAACAGGAAGAGGGCTTTTTAAGGCCTGCTCCAGAAGATGGCATCATAGGTAACTCTTTGGAGATCTGGAAACCACAAAGCAGGTTGTGCCAAAAGCTCAATGGTTATTCTTAGCTTCTCGCTACCAGAGCTGGCTGAGTTGGAAGAGGGCAGCTGGGGACGCTTATTTTCCCCCATATGGCACTGCTGTACTGGAAGGAACCACTGGACTGTAGATTTTATTTTAAGGCTCTTCTGGGTTAAAGGGCTAAAGGGGAGGGAAGGTCAATTCCTTCCTGACCAAAGGGATTCTCTGTGGTGAGACTAGCTCAAAGTTCTTGGGAAGATTTTTTCTGGCCAGCTCCATTCACAATGCCACAAGGGACCTCAAATAGCAGACACAGAACAGATTATCATTGTTAGGAAAAGAGAGTATTGGAAAGGTACTTCTTTTTTTTTTCTTGCCCATTATGGGACAGACATTTCACATCCACTAGCTCCTATTTTAGTTGTCATAACAAAACCATTTAAGAAAGATTTATTTTATTAACAGATTAGGAAACTGCGGATCAGGGAAGGTAAGGGTCTTACCCAAAGACAATGATGTAGGAAATAACAGAATAGAGGTTTCAGTTGAGGAAAGTACAATTTTAAACCCTGAGCTCTTGGCCAAATTCATGAAGGGTAAATAGAGCCGGTGGCAGGGCAAGCATTTATTAAAACTGTTTTTAAGAGAAGGGAAGTGGCTGGGCCAAGGTCACATGGCCAGAAAATGATGGAGCTGCACTTCCTCATCACTTACCATCAGGAGGCAGTATAAGAGCTAAGAGTTACAGAGCCATACTTTGAATTCTGTTGCCAACATGCACTAGCTGTTTGACGTTGTTGGGTAAGTCACTTTATTTTGTTGAACCTAATTTTCCCCATCCATTAAAAAATTTTTTTTAAAGGGGAAATCAAGTTCTCATGAGTGCTCAATGAGAAAGGATTAGGAAAATATCTAGTATGGTCCTGGCACAAAGGAGTTTCTCAACAAATGGTGACTGGCAGTAGCTTTTGATGGTAGCATAAGGGACCAAAGGAACTTCAGCCCTCACAACTAGAGTCTCTCTGTTCACTCCCTATGTTGCTCAGAGTGAAGAAAAAGGATCCTGACATGAGGGTCTGAGATAAGGTAAAAGCAGGTCAGAAGCACTGCCAAATTACCAGGATTGAGTCTTGATTGGGAAAAGCGACAGCCTTCCCCTGTTCCCTCCTACCAATTGGCCTTTCAGCCAGACAAAGCCACCTCAGATTGAGCAGGCTGGCTGGGCTTCTACTGCCTCACCTAAAGGTCAAATGAACCAACTCTCACCATTACTTACATTACCATCATCACCACCAACGAGGTCTGTGTTTATGTGAGTTCTGGACCCATAAGCACTTACTCATTGAAAACCAGGTCAGGGGCAAAGTAGAGCATCCTGGAGTTGACATTGGTGAAGGACCGCCAGCCCATGGCAAACACCATAAGCCCCATCCAGGAGTACTGAATGATTGCCATCTGGTCGTCCACGTGCAAGTTGCGGAAGCCTGGAGATAGGGCAGAGGCAGTGGTCAGACTGAGCACTGATGGGCTGAGTGAAGTCTGGGACTCTGCTGGGCTGAGAATTTCTGGCACTTGGGCTGCCCTTGAGGAGCCCCAGGGGCCATCAATGCTGGGGAGCAGGAGGGGAACAAACTATATGGTAGGGATAACACTCCGTGCACTCCCTACTTCATTGAGCTGCTCAAAAGAAACAGAGGCAAAAAGTGCACTGTCCATTGGAAGAGAATAATAATCTAACACTTACTGACTGCTTACAATGAATTAACTCTTTTCTAAGCATGTTACTTATATTAATTCATTTATTTCTCACAAGAATCCAATAAAGTGTATACTATTATTGTTCCCATTCTGTGAATCAATAAAAGTGAGTCACAGAAGGGTTGAAGAACTTGTCCAAGATCATAAGGCTAGTAATTGGCAGATCAAGTTCCAAAGCCAGTCTGATTCCAAAGCCTTGATCTTCAGAAAGGCTCACTGCCTTTCCAAAGACACAGTGTAATAATCATTTCTCTCACATGAACAGCATTTTTCACTTTACAAAGCTCTTTTCTAGCTATAATCTTGTTTGTACCTTCTAACAACCCTGGGAAAGGGATACTATTACATATCAGCATATGGTGGAATGCCTTTGACAGCCATGCCTTCTCCACACCACCTTCAGGTTCCATCTCTTTTCCCTGACCCTTTTCCTGCCTCCCACTTCCTCTCTATTGTTTTCTATTCAATAAATACCTGGCCCTGCTAGTTTCCCACTCTACTGCCATTCCTGCCTACTGCCATTATTATACACAAACAGGCCCTTTATGACCTGCTTTCTCAGACTAATTTCTTACCATTTGCCTTCTCATAATTTAGGTTCTAGCTATTCTGAAAAACCCACAGTTTGCTGAACATACACACACACACACACACACACACACACACACACACACACACACATCATGCCTCTAAATCTCTGCTATCTCTGCACAGGCAGCTGCCTTTCCCTAGAATGCATTCTTCCCTCCCCAGGCTTTCCATCTGATAAACACCTACTCATCTTTCAAGTCTTCACTGAAAGGCTACCTCCTCTGTGATGCCTCTTCCAACTCATCCAGACAGAAGACCTAGTGATTCTTCTCTTACCATCTTGCTGAATCTTAAGTAGCTCTGTCCAATTATAGCACTCATTACACTGTACTGGAATTTGTCTATGCACATATCTGTCTCCTCTGTAAGACTTAGAACTTTTTGAAGACAGGGACCATTCCCTTCTTATTCATCTTTACCTCTCTAGTATATAACACAGTTCAGATATTTGAGTAGGCGTTTGAGAAATATTAATTAGACTTAGGATTCTCATTATTTTCATTTTATAAAATGAGAATTATAGATGATCTCCAAATTACCTCCCTTAAGCTCAGATAACAGAGGCTCCCAGATGCTGCCTCCACATAGGTAGAACAGATATGTATGCTCTCCTGGAGGTTTCCAAATAGTTGGATACTTAAAGCATCACCTCAGAGCTCATCCCCTACCAGTGCCTCATTTATCTTCTCCCTAACAGATCCAGAATTATCTGAAATTTTGTCTTACTTACCTTATTAGGAATGCTTACATGAATTTGTATAATGCTTCTAACTTTCCTGATGATGACCTCATTTAACCCTCACAATTACCCTAGAGTGTGGGCAATGTGACACTTATTTTGTCAACAAGGAATCTGAGGGCCAGAGAAGTTAACTGACTTCCCCAAGCTCATACAGTCTGTATGTGGCTGAAATGGGACTAGAACCCAGGTGTTCTAATTCTCTTCTTCAGTGCTTCTCCCATACTACTGCTGAACAACACAGCTCAAGAACTACCAAGGTCATGAGTTTTTTCTTAGCCATAGGCTCAGGTCTGAAGTCTACACTATCTAGACACATTGTTCTGTTTGGTTGGTTCTTGACACACACACCCCCTATTTACCCTTTTTTCCTTTAGGTTCCAAGCCTACCAGACATCAGGATGCTAGAGTTCCTCACATCACCACCTTTGACTGCAATCTTAGTTCCCAGGCGTGTGCCTCACATCTTCACAGGAGCTAGTCTGCTAACAGACTAGCTGGAGCCTCAGACCCCAGAGTATTTCCTGCCTGAAGCCCTTCTGTAGCACAGAATACCTGGGACTGATTCTTTCCAGTAGGAGACAAAAAGCCAGGGTCAAGCATGGAACATCAAAGAATCTCTTTGGGAGGGGCCCGGGAGCTTGAACCCTGAACCCCTGGGGTGGGAGGCAATGGGAATCAAGGAAAGCCTTGGTTGGTGAGTGTGTGAATATGAGGGTGCATGGGGGGATGAGGATTAAACTGTACAAATACCAAGGAAGCCGTCAATACTGATGATTTTTCCTTCCCTGAGATGCCAGAGAACTAAAAAAGAGGAGAAAAAGGGAAAGCTTAGTTTGGCTGTAATACTAATTAACAGTCCTTAGTGAGAGCTGCTTAGAACTCAAGCCTAATTACTGTATATGCATCAACAACATAGCTGCTTCAAAGGCTGGGCATTAGAGATCAGAGTTAGGTATTGTAATCAGATTAGACCTATAGGAAAATTAGCCCGCTAATGCCCATCCTTTGAAGCAGCCTGCTCAGATAGTACGGCTATCAAGGGATGACTTGAGGAAACAGTAGTTCCAGTCTACAGGTTTCCTTCAACATATATTCATTCACTCAACACCTATTTGGCGCTGCATTAGGCTGTTTTGGAGAAACAGAGAGAAGTCATGGTTTCAGGTTATGAAACACACAAAACAGGTTAGGGAGCAGAGGCTAACCTGAGATTCTGTTTTCTCACTAGAATCCAATCAACATCATTTCTTAGCAATCTTCAGTAGAAACCTATAGTCTCATGTCTAGTCTGGAAGAACATACCCAAAGAAAGGTCAATTAGGAAATATTTGCTGCTTTATTGCACCTGACAGCTAAGGTCTTCAAAGAAGACAATTCATCTTTGGGACCCATGAATGAGCTTCTAGGAAAAACTAGTGGCAGCTTAAAATGATTTTAGTGGTTTAGCACTCAAGCTTGATAATAATGACCCACCATTTACGGAGCATCTTCTATGTTTCAGCTATTATACTAGATGCTCTTTATACCTAATTTCTGTGCTGATAACCATCTGCAAGGTAGCAATTGTTCTACCATCTCTACAAATGAGGAAACGAGTACTGCAGACATGTGGTTTGCTCAAAGTCACACAACTAGCGTATAGCTAAGATTCCAAGCCAGATACATCTGATTATAAATATACTGTGTACATACAGTCTACTCACCCTCCCTCAATAGTTATCATTTACTAAGGTACCAGGTGCTATAGTAGGCAATTTACATATATCATCACTATCACAGAAAACTTCACAACAAAATTGATCTGAGTAGGTACTTAGCACAGTGCCTCTCAAAGGACAGGAACTCAATGTGTTCAATGAGCAAATAACTTGAATTAGTAGGTGATTATTGATAACATGAATAACAGTTCTAATGAATGTGGTACTTGGCTTTCTTTTGAAGCTATTCTTTAAATTACTCAGGGTCAGAGATCATTTCCTTAGACAAGCTAGATGGTGAACTGATATTAACTTGCAGACTTGTTAATGTAAGGAAAGGGCTTCCAACCCTGGAGGTTAGGCTGAGGAAATCCAGTGGCTCCCAGTTATACAAATTGTGCCATAATGCTTTGCACCAGGTTATTGTTAAGACCATCAAACTAGAACTCAGAGGGTTTGAGCCCAAGCTCTGGCTGCATTTGTTAAGTGACCAAATAGAACAAGTTAATTAACCTCTCTGAACCTTATCATTGAAATGGGAGTGAAAGTCCTTATGATTCATAGGACTGCTATGAGGATTAAGTGGAATCATATATAAGAAAAGGTTCTATCCTATAAAATGAGACACTAAGGTGTCTGGCAACTGCTTGGAAAGATTAAACTGAATCTCTGTTAGACACATGACATCAAGACACCCAGCTGAATAAGTGATAAGAATTAAAGCAACTTTTTCTTTTCTTCCTTTTTTTTTGTATTTTTTTCTTCCCTGTGTGAACTCTCTGTTTTCGGTACAGTGTATATGCAGCCAGAGTCCTTGGGCCTTCTTCCCAGGGATCTAATTGGCTAGTCAACCTCAGCTTTCCAAGCTAGGAAGGTGTTAGGGACAATCTGGTAGCTGTAACTGGGCCTTGTGAGTTGGAAAGACAAAAAGGGGGCTTGACAGTCAACATGCAATGTCTTCCAAGGCAGCAAGTCCACATTATGACCCAACTGGCCTTGGATAAAGTCTTGGTCCCTCACTGTAAAGCCCGAGGCTAGAGAACTACAGTGGTACTACACAGACTATGGGTAGAGTTGGATGAGGAGGGGATTTGGAGTTAGGAGGGGACGTGGGCTCAAGTTCTGGCCCTGATACCTTCTGAATGTGCAACTGTGGGCAAGCACATCACCTCTCAGAGCTTCAGTGTATTTATCTATAAAACAGGGAAAAGAATCCCTACTTTACAGAATTCTTATGAGGATCAAATGAGGTACTACATATGAAACTTCTCTGTTCACCATAAATTCACATCTGATTGACAGTTATTATTAAATGGCAGGTTAATCTTTGACTCCACAAGGAGAGGTTTGGTTGTTGATGTTTCAAAAGAATCTTTCAGTCATGGAAGTTTAGGATTAAGAGAACCCTTAAAGAGTTTATGTTTCTCTTGTTTCCAAACTGTGTTCCCTGGAGCCCTAAGATTCTGCAAGAGTGATCTGAGGCTTCTCTAGGGGTAGTGAGGGAGAGGCACTGGCTTTAAATCAACCAGCTCCACTTGGATCTGTGTACCATGTTTTTGAGAAATAAAGAGTTTGGCTGCTAAAGGAACATTTGTGAATCGTTGGACAGAGGATCTCTGGGGCTTCTTTAAGCTCCAATATTTTAATAATCAGACCTTTCCAAACAACAGATGGCCAAGAGAGGAAGTGAATTCCCCATCACTGGAGGTATCCATGCAGAAGTTAGAAAAACACTTCATATTTCTTTCACTATCACCTAATGTTTCCTTCCACTATGATGATGCTAAGGTAGCTTATTTTATTTCTTTTTTCTTTTTACTTTTTTGGTCGCATGGCACAGCTTGTGGGATCTTAGTTCCCTGACCAGGGATCGAACCCATGCCCCAAGCAGTGAAAGCATGGAGTCCTAACCACTGGACTGCCAGGGAATTCCTTAAGGTAGTTTAAAGAGCACCAAGAGTTCCTTGAAGTAAAACTGGAAAACCATCAATTTAGTCCAAACCACTTTTCACACATTGTACAGATGGAAAAACTGAGACCAAGAAAGGGAAGGGATCACATAATGAGTTACCAGCAGAGCTAAGACTAGAACATAACTGTTTTGACTCCCAACCCCATGTTCCTTCTATCATACCATATTATAAGAGTTCCCATGGTATGGGTTCCAAGTAATATTAAAGACAGAATATCAGTTAGGCTCAAGATTATCTTTGGGGTGAACCTGTGTGTGTACATATAGAAGAGCATCTTAAGGCATATAAGGGTATGTCTATGTGATCCATGATTATGGGAACATTTGCTGACTAAATCTGTGGGTTGAACATAGAAACATGGTTGCTGTGTGCTGATGTGAGGCATGTGGGATACTCAATAATGTTGCTTTTCTCCTTGATTTCTGAGTTTCCTTATTTTTAATGTAGGAATTTCTACCAATCTCTTCCCTCACAAGGTTATTGTGAGGATTGCATGAGTTAATGGATGGGAAGTAAACAGGCATGGTGCTTGGCCCAAAGAAGTCTTCACTAAATATGACCTCCCACATTCCATGCCCCCACTTTCCTTACCAGGCAAGGCCTTGGCCCACTTGACCACGTGTACAAGCTGTCTTTCACCCAGTTCATTGAGGCTAGAGAGTAAAGCTGCAAAGGAGTCAGGTTGGTTGTTGTCATGTCCAGCACACACCACACCTGGTTCAATGGCTTCCAGGACATTCAGAAAGATGGGCTGACACTCATAGCCTTCAATATGTGACACTGTCAGCTTCTGGGCTGACTCCTCAGTGGGGTTGGTGGCACTGGAAGTCTCCCCTTCCTCCTGTAGTTTCAGATTCCCAAGTTTCTTCAGCTTCCGGGCTATTGGGAAAGAAGGGAAACTTGGATTTATTATCAGTGGCCAAAAACACACAGCACAGCTACCCTGTTAGAAAAGCTGTTTGAGCTAAGAAAACAAGGATGTTCATTCTCCCTAGTCACAGACTCTAAACTCCTTAAGGACAAGTGCTCCGTTTAAACACTGGTTAAATGAATGATTCATCATTCTAAATTCCTCCTAACTCAAACTTTCATATCTTGTTTTCTCTGTGATCCTCTTGCCAGACAGACCTAGTATATCCTTGGATTGGACTCTGCCTAAATGCAGTCTCCACTATTCATACCTTGGATCTTCAATTAAATCATTTACTAATATATTCATGATTCACTCATTCATTCATTCAACAGACATCCATTGTTAGGCCTTTGCTTTTGGGTGGCGAAAAGAACATAGGCCCTAACCCTGTTTGGTAGAGGAGAAATAAACGCCCGCTAACAATTCTAACAATTAGAAAATGCCAAACTGGTGAATGTTACAACAGGAGTATTAACAAAAGAGGAAGAACAACAATCTCTCTGCATAGGTGAGGTCAGGAAATGTTTATGGTGATATATGACCTGGACCTCGAAGAATAGTGAGGATTTCACCAGGCAGAGAGGAATGGAAAGGGCATAAACAAAATCACTGAGTGTTTAGGGGTAAAAGAGACCAGTGTGGCTGGAGTGTATATTGTATATGTGGGGAGACTGGCTGTTTATGAGGTTGAAAACAAAGGTGGGGTTTGACTTTAAAGGAGCATGTATATCATATTAAGAAATTTGGGCTTTATCACATAGATGATAGGCAAGTATGGAATGTTTTAAATCAAGGGAATGTTGTACTTGTGTCTATGTCTATCATGTCTAGCAAACTGCTAGGGAAGGAGACTAGAAAGGCAGATCTGTTGGAGAAGGACTAGACTTATCATCCCACTTTGGGGTCAATGAATGGGAATTTTTTGGTGTTGCAGCATTTCTCACTTCAACTATAATAGTCCCAGGTATTGTCAGACATTTACACTCATAGTTGAACATACACTGTAACACATATATTGATTTTCATCTTTAGTAAAGGGGAGAGAGAGAAGCTGAAGTCTGAAATCCCCAGTTGTATCAAAGAAATAACAGAATGTCCCTACCTTTATAATCTGCCTGTAAAACAGGAACCATCCATTAAAAAGGATGATAGAAATAACATTATTTAAAAAAAACAAGAATAATCTAAAACTCAAACCTTATGAACCATCCTCCCCCTGTGCTCTCATACACACAATTTACAGGTCCTTGGGCATCCTGATGTTTACTTTGTGCTATTTTCCTTAGCATTTATATTGGCAGAAATATAAATAATTGAAAAGGTCATAACTCTGAGATCTAGCATAGGCAGTTGCACCAGGACAGACCATAAACCACTTTATCTCTAATCCCTTTAAAATAATAATAAAATTTAAAAGGTATAAAACAAAGAGAGAAGCTGATTGCTCAATTTTAATGGATAAATACAACAAAACCTGTTGCTGATCTGTTTCTGGCTCCTGCAAAAAATGATACTTATCTGGAACTGACTCTCAGCTCTAATTAGAAAAATAAGTCTTGCAATGCAAACTCCAATCATAGTACAACTCAGTAAATCAATGAAAGAATGAATCACATGTTTGGATCAACAACCAGGGTAGAGGAGGAGAAAATAGAGGGTTTGGTGGTGCAAGAAGAGCCCAGAGAAGAACTCAGGGTAAAATAACAAGGAAGCCTGGAAAATCAACACAGAGTTCAAGATGACCTTGTCCAACAATCATTTCTGCAAGGTTTGGGCACAGCCAGTAATGAGATATGCACACCCACTGTCAACTCCCACCTCCCATCAAGGGCACAGGCTGGAGGTATGGGCAGGACTAAGCTCATCTTGTCCCAGAGCTACTGGCCTAGCCCCTAAAATTTTTTGTCATCTGGGGAACCCATTGCTGACATGGGCTCAAGTAGGCAGCTCCACAGACTGACAGTGACTTCTGGATCTGCTCCCCTGGTACAGGTTCTAGAGGTAGACATTCTCTTCCCCATCACTGGTACTTTCTGACCTTGGGCTCAGAAGTTGCCAGGCCATGTAGTCCCCCTTTCAGCCTGGGAGAAGACAGATATAATTAGCCTTATGCCTGAGGGAACTAAGAGATATAAGGTTAAATATTTTTTCTGAGCCTTCTATATACTTCACTTCATAAACATATTGTATCACTTAATTCCACAATGATCTTAGGAGGTGAGGAATATTTCCTATCTCTGTTTTGCAAGTGAGTAAACTGAGGTAACACAGCTATCAAGAAATAGAACCTAAAAATCTTAACTTAGTCTGACTATAAAGCCAATGCTCTTTCTACTATATCATACTGCATCCCCAAGGAGTCTGAAGCCCTAAACCCTACTTCTAGACTAATAGAATTGAGGAGTAGGGCTAGGGTTATATTCTCCCTGCCTTCCACCCTCACCCGTGACTCTAAACTTCAGTAACTAGCATCAAATCCAGAAAGGAAAAGGCAGAAGCTATGAGACTCCTCTAGTCATTTGCCCAAAGTAGAAATAGGTTTGGGGAACTACAGTGGCTTAGAGATTCATAGCATGATGAAATAGGAAGGGTCATTAGAACTCATCACATCCAGGGGGTTCACAGAATTAATATACCTTCATTGTCTACACAAGTAATACAGTGTGTGTGTGTGTGTGTGTGTGTGTGTGTGTGTGTGTGTGTGTGTGTTTATAGGAGAATGGTGGGAACTCTGGTGAACTGAAGTGAATGCTTTACCACCTTCTTGCCCCTGCAATGCATGTGCACATAACACACACACATATACATACTCCTAGAAGGCGTTCATATAATATTTTAAATTTTTCCTAAAACTCTTCTGTATCCCAAAGTTGAATTCAGGCCTTAGCCATTATTTTGGGACTTCTGTTGTTAATCCAACATTTCAAGTCAAGGATGGAGAGCCTGAGGTCAGAGTGAGTGTGGTCACCTACTGGCAGAGCAGAGACTAGAACCGGGCTCTTATTCCTAATCCAGAGTTCCTTGTACCATACCAGCTCTTTTTCTGAGTAAGTAAGTCATTTCTACTCTATCTCAGTACCTGCCTCTCTGAACTCAAGATTTGCACTGTCCAACACAAGAGCCACTAGACGCATGTGGCTACTTAAATTTAAATTAATTAAAATTAAATAAAATTAAAAATATAATTCTTTAGGCTCACTAGCCACAGTTCAAGTGCACAAAAGGCACATGTGGCTTATGGCTGCTACAATGGACAGTACAGTTACAGAGCATATCCTTCATCTCACAAAGTTCTATGGAATACTGTTGTGAATCTAGACTGTTCTCTGGGGCATCTGTCCCATTTGTCATGCCCTACTCATGCTATTGATTAAAAAACAAATCCAAATGAATTTTATATAGAAGAATCCATGGGTTTTTCAAAAAGGTGGAACGACACAGAGAGGAATTGGTGCTGGTGCAATCAGCGAGGTATGCTCTGTCACCTTGACTCTCCCACCAATGACTCAGATCTCAGTGGGCTGATGACTTGTGGGCTTAAGCAAACTCATTACAAGCAAGATCAATATGTGCAGAAACTGTGGGGAGAATCCATCAACCTAAAATAATTCCCCTTCTCTGCATAGTGCTAATGAAAACTTGGCTGGTATTTTCATATCCTCCTCCTCTAGACCTATATGGCATCTGCTTGAGAAAGAGAATCCGTATTCCCACTTGCCTCCAGGACCTGGGTAACCTGCTGTCCCTGCGGCCACGGTGGCCCAAGCTGCACCAGGTGTTCTGGCCTCTCTGCCTGAAGAGGGTGACTGTACTGAACATAATTGAAATCAGATTCCATTCATTCTGCCGGGGGATCCTCTGTTCTCTCTGTGCAGCAGAGGCCAGCATGTTGCTAGACGACTTGGAATGCTGGACAATGAGGCTTGCTAGTCTCAGCTGTTACTCAATGCCCAAGGCCTTGTTTTCATCCATGAAGGCCGCCCCCACACCCCTCCTGTCTCCTGCACCTGAGCCCCAGAGTCATATCTAACTCTTTCATGTGAGGTACAGGCTTGTCAGGCCCCTGTGTTACCACAGAGACCCATTGGTTTGCTCAAATTGAGTGATGAAGCCAGGATAAAGGGGACAGTATAGGTTGATAGTTCTAATGGTGTGTGAGTTGCTTTGCATCTCATCACTGTCTTTCAATCGTAGGTCAAAGCAGTGACAAGAAAGGGACATTGGCAAGGCACATCCTTGTCTGTACCTGATCTTTAGGGGAAGAGAGCCCTTGAAAACATGCCTGGATCCTGCTGCCTGGACCTTATAGGGAGCTGACTTTTCAGCATAGTGGCATTAGACCCCTATGAGGGCTGTCTCTACAGCAACAGAGAAAGATTTTTCCAATCAGGTTCAATGGTACATCCCTCAGGAGAAGTAGATGTGATTAATCTGTAGCTTCTATAGCCACTATGACCATTAGGCACTATTCCAGCCTCATTCCTTGCTACCTCAAGACAGAGGTTTTCTCATCCTTGGGCAGGGGAGAGGCAAGGTGCGGTAAAGTTTACAAATTCTTAGAAAATTCAAGTTCCTCTCCCCAAGGTCAAGGATGTTTCTCTTCCTTGAATCTCACCATGGAGTTTGAAGGATAAAAGAATCATTTCCTGTGCTAGGTATACTTGATGGCCACCAATATTCCCAACCCCTGGTGTTCACATACCTTCTTCCAGTTATTTAGTCAAGCACCAATATAGGTGCTGTTGTAAAAGGATTAGGTAGATGTAATTAAGGTCACAAGTCAGTTGAATTTTGAGGGTCGTTATCCTTGATGGGCCTGACCTAATCAGATAAGACTTAAAAGGGACTGGACTCTTTCTGGAAGGGTATTCATGGAATCAGGGTGATTCAATATAAGGAATATTCTCTGTTGCAGGCTTTGAAAGTGGAGGTGTACACATGGCAAGGAATGAGGGCAGTCTCTGGGAGCTAAGAGCAGCCTCTGACAGCCAGCCAGAAAGGAAACAGAAACCTTAATCCTACAACTGCAAGGAACTGAATCCTGCGATAATCATATGAGCTTGGAAGAGGACTGTGAGCTCCAGATTAGAACAAAGCCCCTGACCAATAGTTTTATTTCATCCTTGTGAGACACTGAGCTGAGAATCCAGTCATGTTGTGTCAGACTTCTGACTTACAGAACTGTGAGCTGATAAATGGGTACTAAATTTGAGGTAATTTGTTATGCAGCAGTGGAAAACTAATACACTCTCCTTACAAAATTGGAGTATAGACAAGATAATAGGCTTTGGAATCAGAAGATCTTGGATTCAAACCCCAGCTCCATCAATTACTAGCTTAATAACTTTGAGCCAATTGCCTAGCTTCTCTGAGATTCTGTTTCCACCTTTATAAAATGGAGAAGCCGCTTCCTGCTTCCTAGGACACTTATGAGAACTAAATGAGAGAGAATGCCTGGCACATAGTGAGCCCTCCAAAATGATTTTCTTCACTCTCCATCCATTCCTGAAGAGTAGAGAGTGACTGGATTACAGGAGACCAAACTCGGACATGGGGAAGAAGGGACAGCAGGATTAACAGAGAACCAGATATGGCAGAGAAGGGAACGGAAGAGTGACATATTATGAGATGAAAAAAAGTAACTGAGTTTCTTCAGCATATAACTGCCTATAAAACTGAATTCAGGTCTTAAGTATAATTCTAAATGCTAACTAAACACAAAGGTACATTTGGTGCAGAGCTTCAAATTCTTTGTGAAACCAGACTAGGCTGTACTTATGTGAATGTCTGAAATTATGTGTGTGTGTGCAGGTGCTTATATATTATAATGCTTAAATGTATGGGTTATGAATTTGAATATCTTCACTAGTCAGGCAGATACGCAAATGATCTAAAACAGCCTAGTGAACATAAATAGGGTGGGCTAGGGAACAGGAAAGTGATTGATGCCCTGCCTAGAGGCAGTCTAAGTCTGTTTGTGCTGGACAAACAATTCTGCAAGTCAATTTTGGCCTGTGGAAAACCAATTTGTGGCCTCTGGCTTAAATCATGCCAACCATCATTTCATCCACTAGGATTAGAGTCAGGGGATCTCATTGTACAACTTTAGGTTTAGATATTCAGAGGAACACTGGATTAAGATCCAGGGGAGCTCACTGTATGATCTCCAGAACATCCTTTTCTTTCTTTTGCTCTTAGTTTCTTGATATATGTACAAAGGGTAGTAGTTAACAGCAAAAAGTCTGGAGTCAGACTGTCTCAGTGTTAAGCCTGGCTGTATTGCTCACTAGCTGTGTGACTCTGGGCAAGACTTAGCCTCTCTGTACCTCAATTTCCTCATCTATAAATCAGTGATAACATTAGCACCTAACTAATAAGGTTGTTAAAGAGGAATATAGACACTATGGTGGTGTCTGAGAGTAGAGGGAAGATTCTACACCACCAGTAGAACCCTCCAAGACTGTGGCATGGTGAAAAATTTCACTGTACTTAAGGAGGCAGAATGCAATGATGACATCAAAGTTCTAAAATGTTATTCACAAGAAAGGGCTTTTTATTATTGGTGGTGGTATTCACATTCTTATGGGATGTCTGACCTTGAACATATCCCTTGATTTCTCCTACACCTCAGTTTTCTCATCTGACCTGACTACTGCATAGGACTATTATTTGGAGAAAGTGAATGATCTCAATGAAAGTACTCTGAATTCTGTAAAGTTGTATATCAATGGGCAGGCTATGACATTTTCCAAGAATGAATCTCTAGCTAGAAAACACTCTGAAAAACTGCTTAGGGTGGCAACCTATAAGAAATATTGTCTTCCATCTTGGTCAACTGGTCTCAAGTCAAAGATTGAGGGCCAAACTGACAGGTTCAAGAATCCTAAGATAATTATAGGATCTACCTCACAGAGTTGTTGTAACTTTACCTAACAGAATACAATGTAACGTGCTTAGCACACAATAAATTCTGTATGTCAATACATGATGCCTCTTACTCTTTCTTGCTAGTTGCTAAACCCCACATTGCTCCACGTCATTCCCTTTATCTCAAGCAGCTGAATTTCTCTCTGAAAAAGCTAACTGATGAAACAGGGAGATCAGCTTGATGCTTTGTGACCACCTAGAGGGGTAGGATAAGGAGGGTGGGAGGGAGACACAAGAGGGAGGGGATATGGGGATATATGTATACATAGAGATGATTCACTTTGTTATACAGCAGAAACTAACACAACATTGTAAAGCAACTATACTCCAATAAAGATGTTATAAAAGAAAAAAAAAGAAACATATAGAGTTTCCACAGGGATTTAAATCAATTAGGAGAGAGAATCAAATCAGAAGTTTCCCCAGACATCAATCTAGTACAGTAGTGGAGCTCCAAGGATTTTAAAGGGCCCTGAGAAGAGGCAAAGTAGGCCTGAGCATGTGGCTCCAATAAACCCTCCTTCTTTCAAAGCGGTGCTCTATTCCGTATCTTCATTTGGGACTCTGCATCAGATTTTGTTTGAAGAAAAGATTCCATTGCCAAGAAAATGTTTGAAAGCCCCAGATATTGTCTATTTCTTCCTTTCCCATTGAAACAAATCCCTATTATAAAGATGAGCAGACTGAAGGCCAAAGCTAAGTCTTGCTCAAGGTCACACAGCTAGATAGTAGCAAAGCAGGAACTAGAACCAGGTATCCTGACTTCTAGGGTAGTACTCTTTCAATTTTATCAGGTAGGGTAGCATGTTAGTGGGGAGAAGGGTCAGCTGGAAATGAGTGGGGAAGAATTAGGACAAGGATAAGAGACAGGGAACAGAGCCAGTTCTTGGCAGCCATGGAGTGAGAGATTAGTAGGGGTGCATCCAAGTGTAAGTGTACACAAATAAGTGTAGGCCAAATTCTCTCAGGCAATAAGGTTTCTTGGTCCTTCCTCCAATGCCCCCATTCTCCTCCCTGTCCCAATTCTGAGTCATAGGAATAGCCAGGGAAAAGAATATTGAATTTTATCTTTCAAGGTTTATGTTGGACTATTTAGTCTAATGGTTTTTAGTTCATGGAGGAGTAAACGTAATTAATAATAGAATGATATGCAATGCTGCATATGCTTGCCAAAGCACAGGACCTGGCAGAAACTATTTCCAAGTCTCCTCTCTCTGACTACTGAGCCAGAAGAAAGAGGTTCACTGTCCAGATGCCATCCTGGGTGAGGGGCACAAGGTCATTACCAAAAACCTGCTCATGTGAAATTGCAGAGCCTGGAAATGGTTTCGCATATGAGGCTTTTCTACTGGAAAAAGTAACTATGTGAATTTAGAGCATACATGCTTTTACAATTACATTTAAACTGACATTAAAAACAAATGTGAAACAGTCCAAGCCGAACAGGTCAGCATGACCTGGAAAGCAAACAAGAGAAAAAAAAAAAAAAGAAAGAAAAACGAAAAAGAAAAAAAGGCCCAATGTTAACAGCATTAGTCCTGTCAGTCTGTTGTAAATAAGAAAATACCATTGGTGTATTAACGGCTTTATTAAAGGAAAATTCACTAGCAGAAATATGCAACATTCAAACAAATAGAAAGCAGTTAAAGAATAAACCACATTAGCCTTTCAATCCACATTAGGGAAACTCTTGTTGGCCTGGAGATTAAAATTCTGCCCCAAGGAGGGGGAAACTCCCTTCCCTCCTTGAAGTTCTTCCTTGGCTTTTCTCCAGAATGTTGCTGAGTCAGGGGAAGGAGAAAGAAGTGTGTGCGTGTGTGTGTGTGTGTGTGTGTGTGTGTGTGTGTGTGTGTGTGCATGTAGATGGAGAGAGGAGAAGGAAGAGGGTGGAAAATGCAGGTCCCAGGCAAGGCTGGAAGAGTGCTTCTGACCCTCATACCTGTCTGCCCCTGGCCTCAAAGACTGCACATCCACCAGAAGAAAACTAGTTTCGATATGGAGGCTCTGAGGCAGAGACAGAGCATAGCAAGATATTACAAACTCTAAGGACCTCTCCTCTTACATCAATGCAAATTTTGAGGCTGGCTTGGGAGAAAAATAAGGCTTCATACTTGCTGGAGAAGCAAGTGTATGGTGTGAGTGAAAAGTGTGGGGCACTAAAGCTAGAAGAGGTAAAGTCTTATCTACTTTCCTCCATCATCTTAACTTTAATAGAAAACAAGAGAGTAGACACTGGTTCTTGGATTTTGCCTTCCTCCTGCTTTATGAAAAGTTCAAGTGTGTGTGTGTTCCTAAAAGCAGAGTCACATTAACTTTGGGAATAGGGAGAAAAGAAATGTCTGACTGTAGTCTCCTGGTCTGTTTGAAGAGAGAGGCTGGCTGGCTTCTTGGGGGTGTTTCTCCAGGAAAAACAGAAATCTGGTCTTTGTTTACTGAATTTCTGTGGATCAGCTACTACCTTCAGCTCAATGATGGAGCCTGAGGTTAAGATCTAGTTCCTTGGCAGTGGTCCAGCAAAATGGAGGTAAGAGGAAACTCATGAATTGCCTAATAACCAAGTGAAAATGCCACAGGAGCCTCAGATAAGCACAGTGGCTTCTTGTTCAAGGTAGCACTTTGAGTCCTATTAGCAAAGCTTCTTCCCAGCAGCAGCACACTGTGGAAAGCAAGTAACTGAGCCAGAGCTTCACTGCATCCACTTGAGTCAGTGCCTGATGCTATCATATACAATCAAAAACAATCAAAGGGCACTCTGTTAATGCCAAGTCATATTATAGAAAACAACAATCATGATGCTCATGACTATATGAATTGGTAACTCTATTATTTAGTCCTCACAATATCCCTGTGAGGTAGGGAAACACCATCAGTCCCACTGGGAGGAGTCATCAACTAAGAGAGTAGCCCCCAGTCCCAACATTAGAGTATCTGTTGAGGAGCAAAGGCTTAAGCCCCTAAGCTTCAGATTCCAGGTGTTTCCTGCTATCCACTAGAGCCCTCTAGAACCCTCAGTTTGAATGAGGCAGGTCAGCCTTTCTTCAGTGTCTGGTCATTTTGAGATGCTTACAGTATCCAACCTGGATTTTTTCTAATATGAAACAGTGACACTGGTGAACATAGCAACTTAACGATGGGCTAGCACCTAGCAGGCCCCATAATCAGATACTTGAGTCAGATCCTCTGACATAGGAGGCAGCATGCAAAGTTGGGGAGAATGAGTGACTGCCATTTTGGACTGGGGGTTTCCTTGTCTCCCTACCTACCCATAATACAGAAGTGAGACTGGGAAATGGAAAATTCTTTACTTGGAGTTTTGCGGGTTTTTTCCCCTTTCTTTTCTGCTTTATTGACGAATATACTAAAGAGCTTATATATGTGTTTGTTATGTGCCTCTTGCTACGTAGCGGGCAAGAATTAAGTGGTGGTGGTGGTTGGGCAGAGAGGATGTGGAGGAAGGGAAGGGAGGTGAAATTTAAAGGTCTCATTATAGCCACTCAGAGGCCAACAAAGACTCCTTATTCAGTTTTCTGAATTTCTTGCAGCTGCCAAACAATCCCATAATATTACAAACATTATTACTCAGCTTGGAGATGGGAATGCTTCGAAATTAATGTCTGTGTGCCTAACAGCTCACTAATCAAAGCTTCCATGCCTCATTTTCCACCCTGGTGAGAGTCCTCATTCTCTTCCAGTTTCACTGTGGCCAGCATGATACACCACACTGTGCAGGCCCAGGCTGGTGACCTTCTGTCTTGGTCAAGATCCAGATTTTCTTTTTAGTTCCAAATGTCAGTCCAAGTTTTCTGCAGGTGATTTCTTCAGGATTGGTGCTTACATTGTTTTAAGTGCTGACTGCTAGAAGTCTGAAATGTCCCTCAACAATCAATTTTCACTTCAGCCACAGAACCACTGGTCCAATGGGGTATTAAACAGGAGAAAGAAATACATTTCTATGCCTGGGTTAAGAGATCTAAAAAGTGTAGCAAGAATTAAATGGACTGAAGAGAATGGAACTTGATTCCAAACGAGGTGATCTAAAGTAGTGATGCCATTTGCAGTTTACTTCCTAGATATCTGTTGCCATGGAAATATTATCAATAATAGATAATTTGAAGGCTCTACTGGTTTCTGGGTGGTTGTGTATTTCCCCCTTAGTTCTACTTCATACAAACATGATCCCAAAGGATGTACAAAAGTCTCTAAAAAAGCATCTTTCTCAGGTAAATTGTCTATGTATAAGTTCAGGACAATAGGAAAATATTCTAAACACTTTTGTTGATCTTAAGGAATACATTCTCCAATTTTTAACTACAAGTGGCACTCTTCTTAAATCAAAAGTAAAATGTTTTCATACAAACCATTATGTTATCAGTTCATATGAAACTTTTTTTCTGAATTTTTATATTTGGAAAATACTTGCCTTTGTATATATGACCTATTGTGGGCTGTGTACTCTTAGCTTTCTGCATACTACTTTCAAAAAACATTGCCTGTGACATCATTTTACTCTCTCAAAAGCACCTCAGGGAATCTGGAGCACTCACAGCGAAAGTAAACAACAATAAAATCTTTCTGCTGCTATTACACTTTAAAAACTCAAGGATTTTAAGTGGAAATTTTATAAGTTAGATACTTATTCAAGAACCAGATATGTGGTATCATCAATTTTGATGATCAGAGAAAATTATTTACCTCTACCATAGTTCTCTAAAAACAAATATTCAGAGACAGACTACAGCATATATGTGCTGTACCAAATAATTTGGTTTGGAGGAAATAAGAGATACGGTCTCTCATCTCTCCATATACAAGTTCACTTGAGAACTACAGTTAGAGAGAAGTATACCTTTTTCTCTCCAATGTCACCAAATATATATGTAACCAATTGGAGGATGGCAATATTGACCCTGGAGGACAGATTGCAAGGGTTAATTTAGGGGAAATTCAGAGACCAGAGAACCAAGGAACCAGTACCATAATCCACACTCCTATAGCAGAAAGAACAGGCTCCATTAGTGACTGGGAGCGCACAGACCAATTTTCATCCAAAAAGGGAGATACAGTGATATTTATTGTGTGCCTACTATGTACCAGTTTCTTTACAAATTTACCGCCATTCTGTAAGGAAAATTTTATTATTCCCATAGTGTAGTTGGAAAACTGAGTCGGAGAAACTGAGGCTCAGAGCGATCTAATGATTTATCCAAGGTCATCAAGATACTAAGTGCCAGAGCCAGGACTAGAAACAAGGCCTGTATGTATCCTAGTCCACCATGCTATTTCCACTATACACAGGACCTCTTAAAACACAAAACCAAAAGAAAAAAAAAAGCAAAACAAAACCAGAAACTGTAAGTGCTGAGCCACATGTTGTACAGGTTGGTGTCAAAATTTATAGGGCAATTCTGCTCCTCTGTGCATGCCTCAGTTATGCTGATCTGTAAGAGCACTCAAGTATCTAAGAAATTTGTGTGGGGAGTAGCAGTTCTTAGAATTGAGACTTACTGCTTACATCTTCAACCTAGAGACTTTTTGGGCTCTAATCTACAGAGTCCAAGTAGAAGGGAGGAAATTCCATTAACTGAGTTCCACATTGTTGATTCTTTATGATACTCTGCTGCTTGCTGAACAGGGTTTAGAGGGGATTCAATCATTGTGTGGGCAGTGGGACACAAATTCTTAAAATCTGTGATTTCTAGGCCTCCTACATGAGCAATGAGTGTATGTGGTAGCACCATGATGAGGTTCTGGGTGGATGTTGGAATGCTAGTCAGAGAGTACACAAAAGGACTGTTAAACTTTAGGGTAGAATGTCTAGATAGCCAAAATATTTAGTGATCACTTTGCATGATGCTAGAAGTCATTATATTTCTCAGAAATTATGTATCTAGCATGCTCCTTGGGTCAGGAATATGTACCTGTGGCTATTAGATAACTTGGGCCTGAATTATATCCTATCCTTTGTGTATGACAATAATACTACAGACCCAACATGGTTTACTTTAGTGGTTTTAGTAGCCTCTGGTGCATACAGTTGAGATGTGGTGAAGATGGTCTGCTCTTGGTCATGAAGTCATTCTTAATTGATTCTCCTTGTGAGCAATATACATGTAGGTATACACATCTATAAAATGGATGACCTGGGCTTGGGGTATTGCCTACTTATAGGATAGAGTATTTATTTATAACCAAGTTTTCCAAAGTACATTCCAGAAAACAGTGGTTTTATAGGATATTAACAGGTACTATGTGAAAACAGGTTTCTGTGCTTGAGTTAAATTTGGGAATCCTGAATTACCAAGCTCCTCAGGTTACTTTATTGCAATACTTGACAAGGTCTGTGATATGCTAACATGCACTGTAAATCTTCCTGATCAAGACCATAATATGCAAGTTTTCCTAACTTATTTAACCATAAAAATAATTTTTCATGTATCATGTCACAGAACTATTTTTCTCAGAACCCATACTGAGAAGCACTGGCCCAGATCAAGGCAGCAGACTTGTATAAGGGAAGGACTTATGCACATGGTCAGCACTTACAGGTATCAATCCAAGCAGAGGCAACTAACCCCAGGAACCAAGGCTATAATCCTAGGTGTTTAATGAAATCGATGCTAGAAATTTCTTTCTCTCTCTCTACCTAGCATACTATCTCTTTTTATAAAATTTAAGCCCTCATCTATACAGCATTCATGTCATCGCTAATTCTCTTAAAAAACAAGCATGCAAATAAACAAAATGGTATGTGAACATGTCTATTCCGTGTCATAGCTCTTCAACTGCCTGAAGTTCAAACCTTTTAGCATAATAACCAAGTACATTTTCAGTGTGGTTTCAGCTTGCCTTCCCCCTTTCTCCAGATCTGGCCATATTAAACTACTTGTGCTATTCCTCAAAACCTCAATGAATTTTTTAAATGTCTTTCTGCCTTTATTCAAACTGTGCCCTTTGCCTTGAATGTCCTTTCCCTCTACCTCATTAAACTTCTTCCCAGCTTCTTCATTTCCTATTTAGCCTTTAAAGTTAAGGTGTATTAGTTATCACGGTCTGTCTCCCCTTGTTTAACTTTCTGAAGGCAGGGATTGTATCTCATTCACCTATGTTCCCCCAAAATGCCTACCACAGAAGCTGGCACATAGTTGGCACTCAATTAATATGTGTTAAAGGGATAAATATATGAGTGAATGGATGGAAAGATGAAAGGGATAGCTAGTTGGCTGGTTGGAAAGATGAATGGATAGTTTGATGGATGAATAAATGTTGTGAAACTTTTCTGCTGAAGAACCAAGCCATGAAATGGTATTTCAGCATTGGAATCACTCTCTTGCATCCAGGGCATGTGATCCAGAAGTAACAATGGTGGGCTGCTCGTGAGCATGGGGAAAGATGAAAGAGCTGACGTCAACGCTTCAACACTTCAACACTGGAAATGACAAGGATGTTCATAGTGTCCATGGCAACATCAGACCAGGCCATCCTCTCAACTAGAGAATCATGGAGGTTGTTAAAACCTACAGATCTGTTAACAGTTTTGAGTCTCAGATGTGGAGTTCAGCCTCCTAGTAAGAACGAGACTTCTCAAATATGCTAGAGTAACCTCTGAAGAAAATGCTGCACACCTCAGATTCTCACATGCTCTGGGGCTCCATGTTTCTTCTCCTCTTCTGGGGTTTGGCTGTTACCTGAAATTCCTAAAAGGCCTACCATTTTCCATGTTTCAGGAGAGGAGGGAGTAGGCAGGGGCCAAAGCCATTTATTAAAGGTTGAGAACTCAAAAGTTGCATAACACAGAAAGAAATAATGTTTAGGGAGGAATAGGAGAGAAAATGAGAAGGAAGGAAGGGTCAGGGAAGAATATGGCGGGTAAAGGTAATTCTTTCCTTCTTATTCCATCTTAGAAACTGGGAGTATATCCTTGAGAAGTGCAAAGAAAAGTAAGAAATGGCTGTATATTTATTCTACTTATGAACTGTGAAAAAGCAGCAGTTAATTCATCAGGGAGAAGGTGCTTCTTTGGACATTTATATTTTTAAAAAATTTCTTAAACAAAATGTAGGCAAGGAGGTTAGATTATTGAAGCAATTAGCAACATGTGGTTTTTCAAAAGCAGCCAGAAATGAACCATGTTCAAAGAAAGGCCTATCCTTGTTGTAGATGGGCAGTTGAGAGCCTGAAGGTAGGCTTTAAGGAAACCACTCTGAGAATCCAACCACCTCCAGGATCCTTTCAGAAACACCAAGAGCTGCTAAGATAACAAGAATCAACAGGTAGATAGGCCTAGAAGCAAAAAGGAAAAGGGTATGTGTTTTAAGTATCTCTGAGCTGAGGAGATTCCATCACCAAACATAGAGGGAACACTAAAGAGAAAGCCAAATTAGAGACCTTGAGGCATCAAGACCAAGCAGCCATCAGCTGCAGAGTGCCAGCTTCTCTAAGATATAAAGACAGTCCTTCTGCCCTCTACTCCATCAATAACTTATCCATACAGTCTAGATACATGATAGATCTTATTTAGGTGTGACTTGAGGTAGCTAAAATTACTATACAAGTCAATGCACTCAAGTCTAGACTAATCTATACCTCTGGAACAGTGAATAGACAATCCAAAAAAGGGCTGATACATCTACAATCCTTTCTCTGTGACTTTAGACATAGAATCACAAAATGGTAGTGCCTAAAAGGTCCTTGGTGAAGCCCACTACCTCGTTTTTATGATGAGAAAAATGAGCCTCAGATGGGAGAAGGGATTTGACCAAAGCTACATTCTTAGTTGCCGTTTTGGAAGATATTATACAATTTTAAATTGAGTGATGGGAAAAATAAAACAAAATTATCCAAAATCTCCTTCAAGGTGATCAAAATGTTGATGCTAAACCCACATCTTGTGAAAAAGGATGTCTATTACCAATATATTCAGAAGGATCACTGTATTGATGCTTGCTTTCTTTTTTCCATTGTTTGAGTAAAGGTATAGTATACACTGAATTTGCAAGTTAACAATAAACTGGGAAGGGTTTGCAGCAGGGAAGCAAGGAATGTGAAGATAAGTTTAGCAAAATGGAAAGGTTTGTTTCTCAAACAATGGTGTCTAAGAGGGTAAACATTTGGGTTTTTACTGATGTGGTACTTGAACATAATATATGATTCCCTTAATTACTAGAATCAGCTTCCAAGTAGGATCTTGATGGTACTTTTGTTTTGAGATGATTTCTGGTGATGGTCTGCCTGTTGGAGCTATTACATATTATAGGGCATGCTAAGTAACTCAGGATTAAAGCCAACTGGGAAGTGCTGTGTAGAGCCTTACCAGCTAAATTACCAGTGACCTTACTATTATAATAAGTCCTCACATTTGTCTAGCACTTTGTCATTTACCAAGCATGTTCACATTCATCATGTCATCTGACCCTATCATAGCTCTGTAAGAATGGTATGTCTAAATTACAGATGAAGAAATTGAAGCTTAGAAGGGGCACAGTGAATAATGGAGCTGGGCCTTTAACCTAGGTCTGCCTGACTCCAAAGGCAAGATCATTTACAGGACATCAAGAATCCTTGTAGTTTTTGGACATTTCTGGAAGTTTGCCTGCCTGAAGTTCTATTGCCTAGCATGGTACCTTGTACATAGCAGACACTCAGTAAATGTAAAAAGGGAACTGGAACCAAAGCCAGCCACAGCACTTCTCAGCTTCTTTTCATTGTATTGACCAAGCCCATTCAAATTTGAACACTTTAATAAATCAATCTGAAAACTTACTTTACCACTCTCTTCAAGAAATTAATTTACAGATTTATGTCGGACTGCTATATGGAATAGTGAAATTGTTATACACAAACTTCTTTTCAAAAGAGATTCACTGTAATCATGTCACAGTCTGCTTTATAACAGAGGATGTTAGCTGATACATGAAACTAATTTTATGATTTGGGCCCAAATGTTATGAGGACTTTTGTTACCATTAAACTTTACCTGTGTCAAAGCGGCTTGCAATTCATATCAGCAGATGGAAAACTAAGCAAAAGTTTTCCATATCTAGGAGCCCCCATATCTTATACATAATTCACAGAGGGCTAAATAATTGAGAGTCGAAAGTATCAGAACCCTCACCATGGGGTGACCCCCCACCATGAATGTTGTGACAACATTCATATGGAGAACACTTCATCTTGTCAACCCCTTTGTCAACTTTCCTGGCTATCTTTCTGCCCTCTCCCTCCACACCCAGTCCTGTTTCTTCCTCCCCACTGTAGACCACAATTATAGGATTTTTCTGTAGTAAGCCAAGCAAAGAAGAACAAAGTTGACTTTTCTTATATTATTTGAATCTCATTTGATGTGGTTGCCTGGAAAACCACTCACAGAGCATCTGGCTGCGATGTCTAGGAGTACTAGACACTACTTGAGAGGCTGTCTCAAGCTGAATCTGCGTCAATTCATTTTTAGTACTTTGGTCTGTTTAAAGACTATCACTAGCCTGTGAGGAGGGGAGGACACAGTTACCCACATGAAGACCCACACATGGTTAGAAAACAACCATGTTGGTTTCTGTAAATATGCACATAGGCAGACAAGGTATTAAGCACCTTGCAGAAAGCCAATGATAAACAAGTACTCTAAATCAGCCTTGAGAAGGGGAGGTGAGAGGGCAGAATTATAGGAACTTGGGTTTTCCAGGCTGATAATAAGTAATCAGGTATGAGGCTACAGTTTCAGGTGTTCAGAAACAGGTTTGCCTTTCTTCAAATTTCCAAATCAAAGTAGACTAATAAGCTAGTTTTTCTCATGAAAGGTGCATGTTTTTGGAAGCAGCAGGCAGTAGAGAGGACCCTGGCACTGAGTAGATATAAACATGAAGAAATGAGGAATTTGAAGGGGGAAAATGTAAGTGTCAGCCAAACCTTTCTGTAATAGTGACAACAATTATGGTAGACATAGAATAAAAGACAGAGAGCATTACGATGGGGGATTACCCTTGAAAGAGCTGTATCTTTGTTCTGTCAAGTTACCCTGCTACTAAAAAAAATGCTTTTGGAAATGGTCAATAGATTTGCAAACAAAATGGAATGATTAAAAGGCCTGCTCATCCCTGGGAGATGTGGGATAGGAAATTGGCTCTGCTTGGCAGCCTAGTCATAGGCTCCAAAGAAAAGCAGCTTCTCATTCCAGGTGGCCAACTCCACAACACAGGCAGCAGCTAACTGAGGGATATTCCTGGGTTTTCAGGGCCAGCCTGTGCCTGGGTCATCCTGCACCTGTGACTGTTCTGGATTCCTTAGTTCTCTCATCCTAGCCACCATTTAACAACAGAAGGTCAGTACCATTATGTCCCCTGGGGAACACTTCATAGTCAAGTCCACACTCACTCACCCTCTGATGGGTCCTGATCCCTGCTTCACAACTCCTGCTCCTATGCTGAGCCCCACAGTGCGGTGTGGCATGGTTAAAGATAAAGAAAAGCACCAGCTGGCTGATGGCCACATAGGATATGAAGGGGTCAGCCTGTATCTAGAGCATGGCTGGCCTCCATGGAAGCATCAAAGAGGAAAATCTGGTTTAAAGAGAGAATAAGAGAATGAGGGAGGGAAAGGAAGAAGGAGAAAGAGGAAGAAAAATATTGTACCTCCCAGAGTCATCCCTGCTTCATAGCATTTCCGGAGGCGACAAGATGGACAATTTTTCCTTCGGAATTTATCGATGGTGCAATCATTTCTGCTGGCACACAGGTACTTCTGTTTTCCTGGGAGAACAAATATAAGAGTAGACAGTCCTGTTAATGTGTTGCCAGAGTCTCTTTGGAAAGTATTTCTAGGCAGAAAAGGTGTGACGATATACCCTGCCCAATGAGAGAAGTGGATAGAAAATGGTCCCATACAATTTGATCACAAAGACTCTAACTATTAAACCAGGATGGCTTAATTCAATGCTATATTGTTTGGTTTTCATAGGTGTTTTTCAAAGGGATGAACAATTCAGGTCCTGCTGATACTCCTTTATTAGGATTACGTACTGGCTTTTTAAATAAGATGCTCTTTACTAAAAGTCAATAATGTCCATGAGAAAATACGGTGGAAATTGTCACTCCTTTAGCATGGCATAGCAGAGACTTGGGCTCAGGCAATATTCCCTTCTCCTGACTTCTGTAATCATCATAGGATCATACTTGAGCTAATAACATGCTTATTTTTCATAATACAATTAAGCCTTCTATAAAAGAGAACTCCATGTGATTTTTAATTGTTTTTAAAATATTAGTGATCATACCCTCAATCCTTCAGGTTGTAAAAATCAAACAGATAAAGCCCACTCTTTGCAAAGTGAACACAACAAATGAAAGGAAGTCCTCTGAAGATAGCAGAAGAAAAACAATCACTGTCATGCACATGTGAAGTTGTGAGAGATACACAGAAATATACACACACAAACACACCACACACATTCTCAGACTCAGAAATCCTTAGGATTATAGCTGTTCAAAGAAAAACATGGAGGTCCACTCAGAAACACAAATTTCACTCAATACTTTGTCTCCTTGCTCCTCGCACAGGCCTGGCACACAGTAGGCCTTCAATAAACACTGACTGAATGAATACTCAAGTGGAACAGAGAGATCCAGAGGCACATAGGGTCACCAGCAGAAATAGACAGCGATACAGACCCTGCTGCTCTGAAACATGCAGAACTTACACTTGTGGCCCTGACCCCCAGACTGAGCCTGTGCATCCCTTCATCGCACCCCTTTCTTTCTCCAAGTCCTTGGTATTTTTTCTCTCATTTACTTCTGTGCTTTACTTTATGGGGTAGACTGAGATTTTAAGGAGGCTTCTTTTGGCAGAGTAAGAATGCTTGTGGTAGAGAAAAGGAATAAAAAATGAAGCACAATTGCTATTTGATATCGGGGAAAAAGCCCACAAATTTAGCTATAGCTCAGCTTTCCTCTCTCTTCACTCAGTCTAAAATTTACATTACAGTCACATCTATTGTAGTAGGTTATTTTTTGTAGGAGATTCATTGTAACCAGGTTAGCAAAATTTTCTTTTCCTTCCTCTCCCCTTTTCTTTTTCCTTCCCTCCCTCCCTCCCTCTTTCTCTTCCCTTTGTCAAAGGACTCTGAAATGCTGGGCTTGAAGGAACTATTAAAAATCACCCCAGGACAACACTTTCATTCCAAGGATGAGTTCTGGGGAGGTGACTTGCCTGAAGAACACTGAATTGGAGGCACCTTAAGGAAGAAAAACTACCATTTAATAGGCACTTACTATGAACAAAGCCTGTGTGAGGGGGTTTACATATGCTATTTAAATAAATCGCCTTGGCAATGCTTTGAGGTAGGTACTGTCATCACTTTCACTCAACAATGAAAAAACTAAGGCCTCTAGGCCAATACCCTTTCTACCATACTGCAGGATTTTACTTGTATAAATAGAACACATAATTTGCTAACAGCTTCTTTCTGCTGCAAACTGAGGACTGTAATATGTGCACAGAATGGATGGTGCTTTGATGATTGTCATATAGCCTTTAGGTGTCAACTCCTAGAAGGCAGGCCCTGTACCAAATTCCAGTGGGTTCATTTCCAGTGCTGTGGGTATTCTAGACCTGGGACACCCCCACAGTATCAGTGCTGCTGCAAACCTCAAGACTACAGGCAGACCTCAGACATATTGTGGGTGTGGTTCCAGACTACTGCAATAAAGTGAATATGCCAGTAAAGGGAGTCACATGAATTTTTGGTTTCCTAGTGCATATAAAGGTTACATTTACACTCTACTATATAATACCTATTTATTTATGTATTATAAATAATATATAATAACATAAAGTAATAATAAATTAAAACCTAATATAAAACCTAATAAAATAAAAATCCATCCCATTTGATTAGCTTACAAAAGTTAATAAGAATCTTGTACAAATTAAGTATAACAGGGATTACTATATACCACATTATACAGCTGAAGAAAATGATGCTCATTAAAATGAAATTGACCTGCATGGCACCACACAGTTTATTTGTTCCATATCATAGTCCATAAGGCTATGAATCTTACATATTGGAAAGAATTTTAAACACTGGTCACACCACCCCTACTTCTCCATAAAAAGCTTGAATCCCCTCTATAGCATCCCTGCCCCACCTTTTCTTGAATTGCAGCCCACTTCATTTCTGGACTCTGTTATGATGCTCTTACTTCCAGGAAACTCAGTGTCTGTCTCCTTGTAGCTTTGACCCATTGGTAATAATACATAATAATTATATATTATTAAAAATAGATAATCTTTGATCTGTAAAGGACTTTAAAAGCCTTCTAATAAAATGTCCCAAAGTACTGCTTGACTCTTCAGTTATGAAAATGGCCTCAAGGTATTGAAATGACATGCCCCAAATCACAGGAAATTGGTAGAGCCAGCACAAGATCTAGTAAATGCATCCAAAGGAGACATGTTGTGGGTGGGTGTAGTCTCAAGACTGAGCACTCTGAGGATGTTAAGTATCTTTGTTTATTATCTAGTAAGTGTATGGCCTTCTCAGTTGACAAAAGAACTGTGTAAATGGGATCTGGGCCTGCTCCAAGATGGTCCTAGAAGGTCCTCTGTTCCCATGCTGTAGCCAAGGTGACTGAATAATTAACATAGAGAACACAAACTACAAACCATCTTCTTCTCCTCCTCAGATTCTACAAACATTACACCTGGCTCTTTGACACTGTTGACCTCCAACAGCAAAATTTTATCAACAACCTATAATCAGTCTCACAAAAAATGTCATTGTGAAAACTCTGGCAAAATATAAAAACCCCTCTCACATGCTGAAGGAGGTAAGTCCAAACTCTAGAACTACAAACAGATCGCACATTTAAATACTTGATAACTCTCTTATTAGAACAGCTCAAACACTTTATCCCTGTGAATGGTCACATAATGAACTGATATGAGGCCCTCTGCATGCCAGCTGGCTCTGAAATTCTTGACTGCCTGATAGTGTTCTGCATTTTTCTTCATGGGTCCTATTCTTCCATCATAAACCTTAAGTCTGATTCAAAGCTCCAGCAGAAACAAAGGTCACAGGACAGGCTTCAGATATTTTCTCCAGAGACTCCTCATTTCTATTGTTTTCTGTCAGCCCCTTTGGTGCTGCCATGCAGTATGAGCTGAGGTCAACGTCTGATTAGGTTTTTTTCAATTTGTTCATTGTGAAAAATCCTATTTGGAGCTGAGGAGGTAAAGTAGGGGAGCTACCCACCATCTGTGGCAACACATCATGCAAATGAGAAGAGGGTCAAGTCATCATCTTTATTATGAACCTATAGAGAAGACTGAAGAAGTAGGACTTCTCATGCTTCATAAAGAGAGTGTTAGTGTAGGGCCTATATAAACAAAACTAAAAACAAAACAAAACAAAACACCTTTATTGAGGTATGTAAAAAAAGATCGGAATTAAATGGAAAGATGTACAGTGTTTCTGGATGGGAAGATGCAATACTGCAAGGATGCCAGTATTTTCCCCAGTCAAATCTATAAATTTAAACCAATCCAAACAAAATTTTGGCAACATTATCCCAAAGTTTATCTAAAGGAATAAAATGTGTGATATTGCCAAGATATTTTTGAAAAAGAAGAGTAATGAGACTTTTCCTACTAGACATTTAAAGTATTATAATGCCATAATAATTACAACAGTTTGGTATTGACTCAGCATAGACCTATCAGTGCAAGAGACCAGAAAAGCCAAAAACAGACTCTGAACATGTAATATGTCATTCTAAATCAGTAAAGAAAGGATGATTTATTCATTAAATGGTGTCAGAACAACTCGTTATTCATTTGGAAAAGATAATAAAGTTAAATTACTAGTTGAAACCAAAATAAATTCCAGATGGATTAAATATGTCAATAAAAAAAACAAAAAGGAATTATTGAAATATTGTTAGATATTGAAATATTGTAGGTGAACATTTTTTAATTTTTGAAGGTCCAAAAGGGATTTTTAAAACATGACAATAAAGAATACATAAGCAAAAATTCTGACACTTGACTAGAAAAAATTTAAACTTTCTTATGTGAAACAAACATAATAATAGAATTTAAAGACAATCATGAACTACAAAATACATATCAGTATCAAGTATGTAAAAGCCGTGGTCAATTTCCTTGACATATAACAATGAACAATACAACAGAAAGATGGGCAACAGACATGAACAGGCAATTAAAAGAAGAACCACAAAAGATCAGTAAGCATATGAAATTTGTGCAATTTCAATTGTATTAATAATTATAGAAATACAATTTAAATAAGATATCATTTTCACAAGGAAGACTAGTAAAAATTTAATACTAATTACTGGTGAAAAGGTATTGTTAGTGGGTGTGTAAACTTTTTAGAGAGCAATTTTGCCATATATCTAAAAAAATTAAATTCACATAAACTTCAACCAGTAATTCCACTTTTGGAATGTTTTATAAGAAGATAATAAGTTAAGCACAAGAAAGTAGTTCAGTGTAGCATTATTTAAACAGGGAATGCAGTCAGCCCTTCATAGTCATGTGTTTCATATCAGTGGATTCAACCAACCATGGATCGAAATTTCAACTGTATTCATTCTATTATGCCAGTTTATTTTTATTATTTATTTATTTGTTATTCATAGTTTTTTTCTCTTTTTCATTGCACTATAGTGACATACAGAATTATATTAGTTTCAGTTGTACAACATAGCGATTTGACGTTTATATACTTTAGGATTTTATCAGCATGATAAGCCTAGTAACCTAGTAAATCATACAAAGTTATTACAATATTATTGATTATATTCTCTATGCTGTACATCACAGCCCTGTGACTTATTTTATAATTGGAAGCTTTTATCTCTTAATTCCCTTCACCTATTTCTCCTAACCCCTCACCCTCCTCCCCTCTGGTGACTACCAGTTTGCTCTCTGAATTTATGAGTCTGTTTTGTTTTTTCATTTGTTTTTTAAAATCCACATATAAGTGAAATCATATGGTATTTATCTTTCTCTGTCTCTTATTTCACTTAGTATAATACCCACTGTATATATACACCACATCTTCTTCATCCATTCTTCTATTGATGGACACTTAGGTTGCTTCCATATCTTGGCTATTGTAAATGATGCTGCAATGAACATAGGGATACATATAATCTTTTTGAATTAATGTTTTCATTTTCTTCAGATAAATGCCCAGAAGTAGAACTGCTGGATCGTATAGTAGTTCTATTTTTAATTTTTTGAGGACCATCCATACTGTTTTCCATAATGGCTGCACCAATTTACAATTCCACCAATAGTGCATGAGGGTTCCCTTTTCTCCACATCCTCTCCAACACTTGTTTTTTGTTTTTACTTTAATAGATCTTTATTGGAGTATAATTGCTTCACAATACTGTGTTAGTTTCTGTTGTACAACAAAGTGATTCAGGCATATGCATACATATATCCCCATAAGCACTCCCTCTTGATCCTCCCTCTCACCCTCCCTATCCTGCCCCTCTAGGTGGTCACAAAGCACAGAGCTGATCTCCCTGTGTTATGCTGCTGCTTCCCACTAGCTATTGTACATTTGGTAGTGTATATATGTCAATGCTACTTTCAGTTTGCGCCAGCTTTCCCCTCCCCTTGGTGTCCTCAAGTCCATTCTCTATGTCTATGTCTTTATTCCTGTGCTGACATTAGGTTCATCAGTACTGTTTTTTTTTTTTTTTTTTTTTTACCTTCCATATATATGTGTTAGCATATAGTATTTGTTTTTCTCTTTCTGACTTACTTCACTCTGTATGACACTCTAGGTCCATCCACCTCACTACAAATAACTCAATTTCATTTCTTTTTATGGCTGAGTAATAGTCCATTGTTGTCTTTTTGATGACAGTCATTCTAACAGGTGTGAGGTGATATCTCACTGTGGTTTTGATTTGCATTTCTCTGATAATTAGTGATCTGCATTTTTCTGATAATTAGTGACGTTGAGCATCTTTTCATGTGCCTGTTGGCCATCTGTATGTGTTCTTTGGAAAAATGTCTATTCAGGTCCTCTGCTCATTGTTTGGGTTGTTCAGGTTTTTTTTTTTTTCTGTGATGTTGGGTTGTGTGAGTTCTTTATATATTTTGGACATCAACCCCTTATCTGACATATCATTTGCAAATATCTTCTCCCATTCAGTAGGTTGTCTTTTTGTTTTGTCGATGGTTTCCTTCACTATGCATAAGTATTTTAGTTTGATGTAGTCCCATTTGTTTATTTTTGCTTTTGTTGCTTTTGCCTGAGGAGACAGATCCAAAAAAGGATTGCTAGGACTGATATCAAAGAGTGTACTGCCTTTGTTTTCTTCTAAGAGTTTTACAGTTTCAGGTGGACTACGCCATTTTATATAAGGGACTTGAGCATCCACATATTTTGGCATCAACCAGGGCTTCTGGAACCAATCCCCAGCAGATACCAAGGGACGACTGCATTGGAAAAATTTAAATGTCCAACATTAAGAGAATGATTAAATTATTCTATATTCATGCAAAGGAGCACTGCAGTCAGTGTCTTATTTTTTAACTTGGAAGGATATTCACAATATACTATTTTATTCAAAAAACAACAATGGTGTTATCAAACAACATATGTTATTGAATCCCACTTTTAAAACTTAAGGCTTTAGAGAACATCCATTCAAGTTATTTTATTCTTTTGTGGTGAACCTTTTTAATAAATGAAACATTACATAAAGGCCCCATATAACGTAACAGATAAAAATTAAACTTAATGTGCCTGAAGCAGGCATAGGAAACTTAGAACTTCTGCTAGACCTCTCCTTTTCTCCCCTTCTCTGCAGCTTTATCATTGTGGTACACCTTAGAAAAGCTCTATAGGACTCCCCAGGGCTTTGTGGAAAAGTTTAGAGACCTACATGACTTAGTTCAACCCTCAGTATCTCCTATTTCACAGACTAAGAAACTTAGACTCAGAGAATGGAAAAAGCTTGCTTAAGGTCATACTATGAGTCAATGTCAAAGTAGCAACAAGAATCCATGTCTCCCTATCCCCAGTCTAGCAGTTCAGTGCTATTCTCATATAAGATAATAGATGTAAAAATAACATAAAGCATAAAGCATTATACAGATCTTATCTATTATTATTATTTAAATAATAAACTCCTTGAATATCAGAAGAGGCAAGGACCTCTGCAGAGATCATCTAGTCCAACACTCTTATTTTACAGGTGAGGAAATTGAGATCCAGAAAGCAGAGTGGACTTGACCAAGGTTAAACAATGCATCAATGACAGTGATGGAACTAAAACTCAGCTTTCCTGCCCACAATGTTCTTTGCACATTTGCTTTATTACTTCAAAATCATTTTCATATTCATTATCTTGCTGAGCCTTTCTTCAAAGTAGGGAGGGTACAGAACGTTACCCTCAGTTTATGAGGAAACATGAGATACAGAGTGCCTATTGAGACTAAAGAATATAGCCCAGTTTCAATCCAGGTTACCATATGCTTTCTACTGAACCACTATAAAACCAAGCAAATATTTTATTGAATATTTGCCTCTCTCCTGACTTATTTGCCCTGTAGTTTCTACATATACCCATTGCCTCTTCCTAGTGTCAAGGAAGAGTAATCCTTGACTTTCCTAGAGAAAGCAATGGAGAGAGGAGGTAACCCACTGTGCTTTGGGTACTATTACAGGTGCCTTTAAAGATGCTGACTCACTTAATTCTTGTCAAAATTCTTCCAGGTAGCTACTATTCTTAATTTAGGGTTGAGGAAAATAAGGCTCAGAGATGCTGAATGACTCACCTACAGTTACCAGCTAATAAGTGGCAGAAGCAGAATCAGAAGCCAGGTCTGTGTGACCTGTGATATAGATGCTTGTCTTTATCAATGTGATATCTTTTCTCATATGGACCCTGACACTATATTTCAAAGAAAGAAGTAGCACAGAATAGTAAAAGATCATAGAGCAGGAAGGAGGAAGACCTGAGGACCAGCCCTGTGGTCTTACTGAATCACTATGTGACCCATATTTCTACTTCTCTTTTTCTTTCTTTCTTTCTTTTTTCTTTTTCTTTTTTTGGCTGTGTTGGGTCATAGCTATGGCACGTGGGATCTTTTGTCACAGTGTGGGCTCTTTGTTGTGTCGCACGGGCTTCTCTCTACTTGTGGTGTGCGGGTTTTCTCTCTCTAGTTGTGGTGCATGGGCTCTGTAGTTGTGGTGTGTGGGCTCTGTACTTTGTGGCAGGTGGGCTCTCTCATTGAGGCATGTGAGCTCAGTAGTTGTGGCACGTGGGCTTAGTTGTCCTGTGGCATGTGGGATCTTAGTTCCCTGTCCCGGGATCAAACCCATGTCCCCTGCATTGGAAGGCGGATTCTTTACCACTAGACCACCAGGGAAGTTCCTCTACTTCTCTCTTCATCTTTTCCCCCTGATCTATAACTAGATGGGAATATGTTAGGCATTAAGAGAATAGTAGCAGACTAAGGAAGGTAGGTTCAGAAGTCTTCTATTCACATTAGTATTTGTGATGGGAGTCTCAGAGTCCCTGAGTGTGACTCTAGGAGGGCTGAAGCCAGTCTGCATACCTATCTTGTTTTTCCAATCTCAAATCTCTTGACTTTAAGGGCTTTCTCTGAAAAACAAAGACAGTACCCTACAGAAAGAAGTAGCTAAGTGCCTCTTCCCTGAGTGACCTACATATACTGGAAGGAGACCAAGGCCTGTTTAGGGCCATGTATCCTGTGGACATTACTTTCTCTGGGGCTGAGGCAGCCAAGAACCTCTGGCTTAATCACCCAAGGTCTCTCTTCTATGAAAAGCAATCCCAAGCATTATTGATTCCTAGTACTGTTTTTTCTCCTAGAATACTGCTCTTTGGCCTGTGGAACAGGCTAGAAAACTCTAAACAACACAGTCTGTGCCCTGCCACAGGGCAAGTCGTTTGTGAGAAGAACTTATAAGGTAGCTGACTCCTTGTGATTCTAGGGCTGCAACCATTCCCCCACCTGTCCCACCCACCCAGAAACACAGATGGCCGTTAACCCAGTACCATGATGGGCCCTCAGCCAGGCCCCTCAGCTAATGCTCAACAGGAATGCTTCTTGGGAGTGGTTATAAACCCATGATCATTTTTGATTCTTTTGATGTTATAGTTAGCTCTACTGAGGGGAACAGGAATCAAGCCCACACTCCTTTTCTTGGCTTTCTGTACTTTCCACAGTCTGGCCCAAGTTCCACAAAATAGAAATGTAAAGAGTACTAGACTGGCAGTCAGAAAGAACAGCAGGTGTCAAATCCCAGCTCCAAATGGCCTCAGGCAAGGCCTTGAACCTTGAACCTTGATTACTCATCTAAAAAATGAGGATATAAATAATGGCATTACCTCCATCCTAGAGTTATACAAAACAAATAATATAGAATGCATGTGCAAGTGATTTGTAAAAGGGAAAATATCAGTACATTAGATGAGTTATGTATAATGTTACTGAGTCTATCTTGTCTTCTATTCCCCTCCAAGAGCAACCTTCTTATGACTATGCTACTCTCTTCATTGGCCCCTGCCCTGGCCACAAACATTCCATCCTCTGCCTCCTGCCCCCAGTACACACACAAATACACTTCTCTGTTAAAGAAAACCCTGCAGTGTTCAGTTCCAGACCACGTTCCCTAGCTACTGCAATTCATATAGACCTCCTGCTTCAAGAGGACAGCAAGTAGAAGGTGAGGCTGACAAGTTTGATGGTGGCTAGGTCATGAATAGCCTTGAATGCAATGCTATGCAGTTTAAACCTTAACACAATGAAATATTTGAATACATCATTGAATTCAACCATAGAAGATGTTTAATAACTATCATCTGATGGTTAAAGGACAATCTTTGAGTGTATACCTACTATGTTCCAAGCACTATTCTAGGCAACCAGGGAAACAACAGTGAATAATACAATCAAAGTCCTTGCCCTCAAGTTGGGTGATCTTGGTGGAAACAGACAAGTAATAAATGAGTGATAAATAATAATTTAGATATTTTCAGATGGTGATACATATAATGAAAGAAATAATACAGAGTGCTGTGATAGAATAGGAGAGTAAATTTAGGTAGAGTGGGGAAAGATTATCTGAGGATGAGGTTTTGAGCTGAAACTTGAATAATAGCACCAGACATGCAAAGAGTCAGGGGGAAAAATTCTCAAGAGAAGTAATAGCAAATACAAAGCCTTAAAGTCATGAATGTGTTTGGTGTGTTGTTGGAACAGCAAGATGGTCAGTGTGACTGGCATATGATAAGGGAGGGGAGGTGGTAGGAAGAGTTGATTCGATGGCAGAACCAGGTAGTGCAGTGCAGTAATTCTCAACCTTGGCTGCAAGTCAGAATCATCTGGGAAGCTTTTACAAAATACTTATGCCTGGTTTCACTCTCAGTAGTTTTTATTCAATTGACTGGGGGTAAGGGTGGGCACTATGACTTTTTTTAACACTCCCCTATTGTTTCTAATGTGCAGCTAGGGGAGAGAACTGCTGATGTTGGACCTTGCCCATGAGTTGACTGCTTATGTAGTTCTGCAGCTGACATCAGGTTAATAACAGGATGAATGTTTGACATTGAAATAGCACTTGAGAATTTACAAAACTCCTTGTTTTTTTTGCTTCTCAAGAGACTAGTGAGGTTCAGTCCACTCAGATGAATAGTGTCGGGAGCACCAAACAGATAATGTTCTTCAGATGGGATTTGGAAAGACCATCTTGGAGAAGTACAGGCTCCAACCTCACCAAGGAAAACACTATGAAGAATAGGCAGCTCACTTCTGCCAAGGTCATCTGACATTTGGTCAGACCCAAATTGTATGTTCTCCAGCTGTCTACCCTTAGGTTCTGTGCAGTGTTGTGCTGGAGTTGGTTTGTAGTGATTCATAAATACCAATTCTGAGCATCTTCATAATTTCGCATTCAGTGCTGTCATACTGGTAGCTTGAAATTTGTCCTGATAAGAGTATCTACATCATGGAAATTAGTGAACAGTACAAATATCAAGACTTCCTGCTGACCCCTGCCCCCTCGCAGACAGAAACCCAGTTTATTGGCACGACACCAGTCCTGCCCTTGTGGTAGCTTTACTTCCTTCTAGTTGAGTCTGACCCCCTTGTTCTTTTCTCCACACACTTTCACCTGATCACACCTCTGGGGTTTGGTAATATGATTAGAAGCACAGTTTATGTAGCCTCAGTTGCATTTTAGAAACATATTGCCATCTTCACATGCTTTACCCAATCGATGTGTTCCTGAAGAGTAGTGTATAAGTCACATTTCTTTAAACTGAATTCTCATTTGAGTGTACAGTGGGGATTGACAATGAAAGAAACACTGTATTGAACAGTTCTGTAAGGTCAAGACAATCATTCTTTTGTAAAATTAACAGTAACTATTTCATTTATAAATTTTGTCAAATACAAATTTTGCATAGTCTTACAACCTTTGTGGAGGACAATTTGGCAAAAGCTTTCAAAATTGAAATGTACATATGCTTTGACCCAGCACATGTTTGCACATGTGTGGCATGACACATATACAAGAACATTCTCTGCAACTTTGTTTATAATAGCAGAAGACTGGAAACAACATAAATGCTCATCAATAGATGGAGTCATACAATTCAGCCATTTAAAAATGAAGCAGTTCTGTATAAACTGAGTGGAACAATCTCTAAGATATATAGTAAAGTGGGAAAAAATATGCAAAACAGCACAGAACACCAATTGTCTGGGGAAAACTTTATGTATTTTCTATATGTGTCTATTAATGAATATACTATGCATACAAGGGCACACAAGAAACTAATAAATATTGGTTGCCTCTGAAGAAGAGAACTGCATGCCTGAAGGATGGGGGGCTGGAATTATTTTTCACTCTTTAACCTTTTGTGATTTAAAAATTTTGTACCATGTGCATGTATTGTCTGCTTTAAACATAGATTTAAAATAGTCACGGCTCTGTTAGGCTTCCCTGTTTCCTTGAGACAAATCATTTACACTTTCTAGGCTTCAGCATCCCTATCTATACAACAAGGGGGTTAAACTCCATACTTCAGAGAGGAAACCAAAACGGGGTGTCCCCAAGCACATCCTAGTCCCCAATTTATTGAGTCACTATTCACAACAGGTGTGTTTCCTGTTCACCATACTGTGCAATTAAGGAAGCTGCTTTTCTAATATGGCCAGAGAAGATACTTCTGTTATTGACAAAAAAAAGTTAGTTAACAAATACCTACTGAAAACCCAATGGTCCAGGGCTTCCCTGGTGGCGCAGTGGTTGAGAGTCCACCTGCCGATGCAGGGGACACGGGTTCGTGCCCTGGTTCGGGAGGATCCCACATGCCGCGGAGCGGCTGGGCCCGTGAGCCATGGCTGCTGAGCCTGCGCGTCCGGAGCCTGTACTCCGCAGTGGGAGAGGCCACAACGGTGAGAGGCCCGCATACCGCACAAAAAAAACACAACAAAAAACAAACAAAAAAACCCCAATGGTCCAGCCCTGTGCTGAAGTCTGTAGAGGAGAAAGAGAAATTATAGCTCTTGCCCTTTAGGAGTTTGCATCTAGTGGGAGATGAAATAGCAATAAGACAAAAGAGGATGAGAGAGTTATGGAATGAGGCAAGGAGGTGTAGGTCATGGCTTGACTACAGTGGCTCACTGTGAGGACATTTCTTTCTGTTGAGAAAATGATGGGGGAGCATGAGGAGGAGAATTCAGTAATCTCTCAATAAATTAATATTCATTCCAGAGACTAAAAGACTATAACATAGACTGTGAAATTTCTATTACTTGTTCTTAGCTATTTGTTAATTAGCAAAGAAGTACGGTGTGGTGGCAGAAGCAAGAACTTAGGAGTCAGAGGGACTGGGTTATGAGTCCCAGCAATGTCACTTACTAGTTATGGTAAATAGCATAAACTTGGGCAAGCAGCATAAACCTCTTTGAATCTGTTTCCTCCTTTGTAAAATCTGTATCATATCATCCACTTTTGCAGAGCCATGGACATTTAAAATAACTTATGTAAATCTGGCAAATTTTAGCTATTTGGTAAACAAGAGCTGTTTGAATGGTGTGCATTCTCCTGGAATCACGTGGAATGCGGGAAGAACTGACCAAGGCTGAAGTTACTGCTGAAATCTTTATTGTGCAGCATTCAAGGAGTGTACTTAATGTTATTTATTTATCAAGTACTCCACAATAAAGAGCTTTAATAAAATTTCGCAGATTTTTCTTCCTATATAGTTCTAAAAATAAAGGTCACCTAAGATCAAATTTGAAAACTGAAATTTAATCTGCAGCTCAAACATACCCTCATTATGCTCCCTTTCTGAGTGCTATTTTGATTTGATTTACTAAAAATTCAAAAACTACTTATCAAGATGATTATAGTGTATACCTTATCAAAACACATGCTTCTTGACAAGATTAATGACGCAGGTGGGGGGGGAGAAGGAGGGGCAGAGGAGGAGGAGAAACAAGAGGAAGAAGGGATGAAGAAGAAGGAGAAGGAGAAGAGGAAGAGGAAGAGGAGTAGAAGGGGAAGGGAGGGGGCAGGACTAGAAGAAGAAAAAGGAAGATATGAGAAGAAAAGAAAAAGAAAAGAAAAGTTTTATAGAACGAAAAACTCAATCCTGGGCCTCACTAAGGACCTACCGAGCTCTGTGACAGCTTCAAGAAAAGCTGAAGAAGCCATTACCACCCTCCACCAAGTGCTGCCTTACTGGGCTCAACATTACCTGTGGTGTCACTGCCATCCCTACTGAGGGTAGAAGCATTCCTTGTTGCAGTAGGGAAGATGTGAGCTTGTATCCCAATTATTTTATAGCCACCTTCTCCAAGTCTCTCTTCTCCAAGGATTATTTTTAGTTACTTCCTCTTAGGGAGTCACACTGTGATGGACCCTGAGCACTAAGAAGCCAAAATTCCTTTCTTACTCTAGCCCCATAAAGGCACCGAAAGATTGATTTCAGACACATATAGAGGAATCAATTGAAACTATAGAGAAAGGAGCCAGTGTAATAGAGTAGGGAAAAAAATAGGGCATTGTATTTCCACAAAAATCCCTGCTTACTAGCTGGAACTTTGGAGCAAGTAACTTGACTTCTCTAGACCTCAATTTAGTGCACTGTAAAATAGAGATAATGACTTATAAGTCTGCTGTGACATGTAAATGAAATAAATGAAATAATGTGGGCAAAACAACTAACACAATGTCTGGCCCTCATAGGCATTCACTAAATATTGAAAGAGAAAGAGAAAAAGAGAGGAGTAAATGAGTAAATTAAAAAAAAATAGGACCTAGGAGAATATGTACAACTAATTGGGCAAAAGAGAGTAATAGTTGTTATATAACATCATCAGAAGACAAAATAATGGGACGCTAATAAGCTGTATAGTAAAAGAAATGCAAACAGCTTGCTAATGTTAAGTTAAACTCCTAAAATGAAAGAATTAAGAGTAGTTGCATTTCACAGCAGTAATCTTGATGGAAACACAGAATTTTACTATGTAAACAAAGCACAGGTAGAGCATTCCAGGCAGAGGAAATGATGTATTTGAAAAGGCATGGAGGTTGGAAAGAGCCAACATTAATGGATAAAACAAACTGTGAAATTAATGACTTGTGGCTCATCAAAAACTAAGATATTCAATTAGTCTTGACCAAACACATTGACTCCATACACTTTTTCTTTTCCTTTCTACTAAAAACAAAGTTTTTCTTTTTACAACTTCCTTAAGACAGCCAAATGGGTTTGACTGTTCCTTTCCCCAACCTCTACTATGGCCTGCATTTTGGTGATTACTACCTGAAAGACCAGTTGCTAGAACTGACCAACAGTCATGGCCAGAAAAATGACATGTGGAGGCTAGCGGGGTATTAGAAAGAATACTGACTGCTTACTTAAAGCACTCCTGGGCTTTACTTTCCAGCCATCAGAGAATAAGAAGGTGGTGAGACTACATCCATCAAGAAAGGTCCACCCATACCATCCATTTGCCATAAAGATAACGTCTTTTCCTGTCATATATTGGGTTGGCCAAAATGTGACTTCGGATTTTAAGTAAAAATAAAAGACACATTTTTCATTTTTACCAAGAATTTTATTGAACAACATATGCATCTTTTTGTTCCACTACCTACTGCCATTTTTCAGGTAACTTCATAATTCTATCTTCCCAAAACTTTTTATATTTTTGAGCAAAGAACTGTTCAGTTACCTTTTATAGTCTTCCAGGGAATTGAAATTTTTTCCATTAAGAGAATTTTGTAAAACGGAAATAAATGGAAATCTGAAGGTGCAATGTCTGGTGAATACAGAGGATGGATCAGAACTTCCCAGGCAAGCTGTAACAGTTTTTGCCTGGTCATCAAAGAAACATGCGGTCTTGCATTATCCTGATGGAAGATTATGCATTTTCTGTTGACTAATTCTGGACGCTTTTCATCGAGTGCCACTTTCAGTTGGTCTAACTGGGAGTAGTACTTGTTGGTATTAATAGTTTGGTTTTTGAAAGGAACTCAAATAGAGGACTCCCTTCTAATCCCACCATATACACAACATCACCTTCTTTGGATGAAGACAAGTCTTTGGTGTGGTTGGTGGTGGTTCATTTTGCTTGGCCCATGGTCTCTTCTGTTCCACATTGTTGTACATTGTCCACTTTTCACCACTTGTCACAATTTGTTTTAAAAATGGCATGTTTTCATTACGTTTCAGTAGAGAATCACATGTGGAAATATGGTCAAGAAGGTTTTTTTGTGCTTAACTTATGTGGAACCCAAACATCAAAGCGATGAACATAACCAAGCTGGTGCAAATTATTTTCAACACTTGATTTGGATATTTTGAGTATGTTGGCTATCTCCCACATGGTATAACATTGATTTTTCTTAATTAATGTCTTGATTCAGTCACTATCAACTTCAACTGGTCTACCCGACGATGCAGCATCGTCCAGCAAGAAATCCCTAGCATGAAACTTCACAAACCACTTTTGACACATTTGATCAGTCACAGTACCTTCTCCATACACTGCATAAATCTTTTTTTTTTTGCGTTTTAGTTGCATTTTTACCTTTCTTGAAATAATAAAGCATAATGTGCTGAAAATGTTGCTTTATTCTTCCATCTTCAATATTAAAATGGCTGCACAAAAGTTCACCAATTTTGATAAGTCTTTTTTAAAATGCACACTGATATGACAGCTGTCACGAACAATCTAACAAAATTGTTTCAAATGAAGTTAAAGACAACTAAGTGCTACTAGAGCCATCTTATGGGAAAAACTGAACGAACCTTTTGGTCAACCCAATACTTCAGTTCCCCAACAAAACTCTCACTGAAAATGTTGAAATCAACTGAATTACAAACAAAAATAGTGGTCACTGACAAAATGAGATGTCTCTCTTTAATCTTAAAATTCCTCTATAATGCAGGACCCAAGAAAAATGAATACATTATTCCTTTCCATTTGTGATTTGGAAAGTCAGAAGAACTCACAGGTACATGTTGCTAGCCTTTCCTTAATGGAAAACAAACAATGGACATATATACACTACCAAACGTAAGGTAGATAACTAGTGGGAAGCAGCCACATAGCACAGGGAGATCAGCTCGGTGCTTTGTGACCACCTAGAGGGGTGGGATAGGGAGGGTGGGAGGGAGGGAGCCGCAAGAGGGAAGAGATATGGGAACATATGTATATGTATAACTGATTCACTTTGTTATAAAGCAGAAACTAACACACCATTGTAAAGCAATTATACCCCAATAAAGATGTTAAAAAACCAAAACAACAATTACAAAACAAACAAAAAAACCCCACCCTGACCAACTTCAGGAACTTGAGCTGGCAAACGACTCTAACTTTCTGTCCTTTTTCACTGTCCCAGGGTTCCCTAAGTATCTGAGCGTCTTTGCATTTTGGAGTACCTTTTCAGTACCAAGGGCACCAGAGTTATTCCTAGGAAACACGGGAGTCATCTTTGGCTCCAAAACATGTAAAACGTTGATAATTCTTAATACTCTAGGGCAAGGAGACTTACAAAATTCCAGTGTTGAAAGTTGCTCACACTAAAACATCAGGAATCTAAAATTATTTTCAACTAATGACAGGTAGAGCTGATGTTATTCAGGTTTAGCTGTTCTCACATTGAGTGTAACCCTTCTCTGTTCCCTAAAAACTCACCAGTAGGGATCAGTTCATATGTATTCAGCATCTTCCTAAATCATAAACATTTGTATCAACTCTACCTTGCATTTGTTGGTAGCTTTACAACTTAGAGATAGTATTCCCATGCATTATCTTGTTTGAACCTCACAGCAATATATGAGCTATTCAGGGAAGTTATTATTATCTTTTTACAAACGATGAAACTGAAGCTGAGAATGGTTAACAGAATTGCCCAAGCTCATACAGTTAAGTAAGAGATTAAATTCTTGCCACACAGGGTATTCTTTTATTCCTATTATTTTTTCCATAGTTTTTCAAAATCCAACAAAAACGCTAAATTATAGTCACTCTGCTGTGTTCCGGAAGGCGTGAAAACCATTGTATCCATTCCATGAAGAGATATACAAAAATGTTAAAACCTAGACTTCTTGGAGATCAGTTATATGGCAAAGTTCATTTAGGTGGAACATTTCATTTACCTGACAATACTGGAAAAATAAAGGGTTAGAAATGGAGCATAATATTCATTGTGTTATTCAGTGAAAAATGAATATACACCTAATAAATACCAGAATCTATACTAAACACATGCCCATGTAACAGATAAAATATTAAGATAAATCTAGGCAGAATTAATTAATTGAATATCTATTAAATTCAATATTAATTAATTGAATGTCTATTAAATATTTACTCTATGCCAAGCAGTGTTCTAGATGCTAGGGATATATCAATGAACAAATAATCACAAGTTCCTATCTTGACTAACATCCATTTTAATGTGTGTGGGGAAGTGAAAGAGGGAAGGAAGCAGAAAATAAACAATACACATAATAAATTAGGAAATTAAATTGTATGTTAGAAAGAAACAAGTACTATGTACAAAAAGCATGGTAAGGGGAATGGGGAGTGCTGAGTGACAATGATTTTAACTTGAGTGGTGAAGGCAGGTTTCATTGAGGTGACACTTGTCCAAAACTTGAAGGAAGTGAGAAAGTGCGCCACACAGTTATCTAAGGGAAGATCATTAATGGCCTAGGGAGCAGTTGATGTAGGTCCCTAATGTGGGAGAATACTTATCATGTTTGAGAATTGGCAAGGAAGGCAGTGCAGCTACAGCAGGGAAAATATGGTAAACGGGGTCTGAGAGGCAACAGCAGAAGAGATCATTTGTGATCTTATAGGTCATTAACTTATAGGTCAAATACTCTTATAATAAGTGAGATGGGGATACACTGGAGGATTCTGAGTAGAGGGGAAACATGGTCTGGCTTATATGTTTATATCACATGCAAGAAAACATCTTTCTTCTTGCTTGTCAAATGAAAAACAACATTGGGTTAAGTGACCTCAGGAACAGCAGAAGGATCCTGAAAATCCAATTAACTTTCAGGGTCTTTTTTTTCCTGGACACTGTAGATATTCCCTTTTTTAAAGGTTGAGGAGTGCTCGATCAAAACACTTTAGACTGGAGTAATGTCAGAGTAAATGATGAAGTGAGGAACTCCTAAAATTCTCTCCTCCATTAAATAAATTAGAAAACTGGCCAAAAGATGGTCAGAATAAACATTTTCAGAACTCTAGAAATTAACCAAATGCTTGTAGCAATCTGAGGAGGATTTATTCAAAACTTTATGACATTTAAACTTGCCCTATTGCCCATCATCCCCTCCCAGCTCCATAGTAACCATGAAAACCAACAGTCTGCAATGATGGTGAAAACTAGCAGCCTGGTAATCACTGGAGGAGGCGGAATGGGGCTGGGACTCCTTTAAAGCCCCCCTTTCAGAGAACGGTCACTATTTGACCATTTGGGGTTCCCTGAAAGACTCCATTTTCAGGGCTATGGTTATTTAACCTGAATCAGGGCTTACCAAGTGTGAATAGCTTTTTCCCTGGGGGAGTTTGTAGAAGATAACGAGAGACAAATGTTGAACATCAAGGCTGGCTGAGTTGGTGGTAACAATTGTGGCAAACAATGAGCTAACCAAAAAGCTTAAAAAAAAGGTGGAGAAATGAGATGTCCAATGGAGGCTTTGAAAATCTCCAACATATTCCCAGCCATCTAGAATTAGTTTTTTTTTTAAATTTTATTTATTTATTTATTTTTGTGGTACATGGGCCTCTCACTGCTGTGGCCTCTCCTGTTGCGGAGCACAGGCTCCAGATGCGGAGTCTCAGTGGCCATGGCTCACGGGCCCAGCCGACCCATGGCATGTGGGATCTTCCTGGACCGGGGCACGAACCCACATACCCTGAATTGGCAGGTGGACTCTCAACCACTGAGCCACCAGGGAAGCCCAAATAATTAAACTTTTTTTTTTTTTTTTTTGTGGTACGCGGGCCTCTCACTGCTGTGGCCTCTCCCGTCACAGAGCACAGGCTCCGGATGCACAGTCTCAGTGACCATGGCTCACGGGCCCAGCCGCCCCGTGGCATGTGGGATCTTCCCGGACCAGGGCACGAACCCGCGTCGCCTGTATCGGCAGGCAGACTCCCAACCACTGTGCCACTAGGGAAGCCCTAATTTTTTTGTTTTTTTTTTTAAGTCACTAAACAAGCAAACAACTAAAAGAAGAACAAACTGCAGCAACAACAATCCATGAGGTTTGACAGGTGTAAATCCTGCCTAAGTAATTAAGTGTAATTGGATTAAACACTGCTATTAAAAGACAGAGATTTGAGGAATGAATTGGAAAAAAACCACGAGATACAACTATATGCTCTCTACAAGAGACACCTTAGATTCAGAGACAAACTCTTTGAAAGTAAAAGAATGGAAAAAGATATTCCACACAAAGAGCAGCCAAAGGAGAGCTGGAGTGGGTATACTATTATCAGACGAAATAGGCATCAAGAAAAAACTGTGACTAGAGACAAAGATGGACATGTTATAATGGTAAAAAGTTGAATCCGTTAGGAAGACATACAATTATAAATATATGCATCTAATAACAGAACCCAAAAAACATAAAGTAAAAACTGGTAGAACTGAATGGAAAATAGGTGATTAAATAATAATAGAAATTTAAAGACCCTACTTTCAATAAAGGATAAAACAAGTAAGCAGAAGATAAGAAAAGGGAAATCATGAACAACACTATAAAACTTAGACTTAACAAACATCTGTAGAATTCTCCACCCCCAAAACACCATAATGCACATTCTTAAGTGCACATGGAACATCCTCCAGGAGAGAACCTACTTAAGGCCATGAAACAAGTCTCAATACGTCTAAATGGACTGAAATCATACAAAGGATGTTCTCTTATCAAAATAGAATGAAATTAGCAATCAGAAACTTTGAGAAATTCACAAATATGTGAAAGTTAAACAGTGCAGCCTAAATAATTGTTCAAAGAAGAAATCACAAGGGAAATAAGAAAATACCTTCAGATAAATTGAAATGAAAAAACAACATTCCAAAACTTTTGGAATTCAATAAAAGCTGTGCTTAGAAGGAAATTTATAGTTCTAACTGCTTACATATACATTATTTACAGCTATTGAGAAAGATCTCAAATAAGTAACATAACCTTCTATCTTAAGACACTAGAAAAAGGAGAGTTAAACTAAAAAAGAAGAAAGCAGAAGGAAAAATAATTTAAAAAATAGGACATAAATAAATGAAATAGACAATAGAAAATAAAAGAGAAAATGAACAAAACCAAATCTTGGTTCTTTGGAAAGATCAACAAACTGACAACCTTTTAAGAAATTGACCAAGAGAAAAAAAAACAGTACTTTTAAATTATGAAAATCAGGAATGAAAGAAGAGATAATACTACTGAAATAAAGATTATTTATTGCATCATCTTTACTGAATGAAATCTTACAGAAATAAAAAAGATTATTTAGGAATACTACAAACAATTATATACCAACAAATTGAGTAACACAGATGAAATGAAAATTACTAGAAAGATACAAACTACCATAACTGACACAAAAATAAATATAAATTCAGAATAGACATATTACAAATAAAGATACTGAATTAGTAATATGACTAATTATAGTAATAAAAATAATAATTCCCCACAAAGAAAAGCCCAGGGACTCATGGCTTTATTACTTAATTCTATCAAATGTTTCAAGAACTAATACCAATTCTTCACAAATACTTCTGAAAAAGAAAATGATGAGGGACACTTTCCAATTGATTTTATGAAGGTATTATTACCCTGGTAAGAAAACAAGACAAAAATAGTACAAGAAGAAAACTACAGATCCATTTTCTTATGAATATCGAGGTAATATCTGAACAAAATACTAACAAACCAAAAAGCAATATATAAAAAGGATTATTCCCCATAACCAAGTGAAATTCACCCCAGAATGTAAGGTTGGTCCAACAAACAAAAATCAATCAATTTAATATAACATTTTAACAGAATTAAAGACAAAAACCACATGTGATCTGAATAGACACAGAAAAAGCATCTGATAAAAATACTTCAACAATCCAGGACTAGAAGGAAACTTTCTCAACCTGATAATGGGTATCTATGGAAAACCCACAGCTAACACCATACTTAATGGTGAAACACTGAAAGCTTTCTGCCTAAGATTGGGAACAAGACAAGGATGTCTGCTCTCACCACTTCTATTCAACATTGTACTGGATGTTCTAGCCAGGGCAATTAGAAAAGAAAAAGAAATAAAAGGCATACAGATTGGAAAAGAAGATGGAAAACTGTCTCTATTCACAGATCGCATTATCTTATATGAAGAAAACTCTAAAAAAATATGCAAAATAACTATTAGAGTTAATAAATGAATTCAGCAAGGATGCAGTATAATAGATCAATATACACATATTAGTTACATTTTTAGACTAGCAATGAGTAATCCAAAATAAAATTAAGAAAACAATTCAATTTACAAAAGTGTCAAAAAGAATAAAGTATTCAGGAATAAATTTAACAAAAGAACTGTGAATCTTGTACATTGAAGACAACAAAACGTAACTGAAAGAAATTAAAGAACAACTAAATAAATGGAAAGACATCTTGTGTTCATGAATTTGAAGACTTAATATTGTTAACATGACAAAACTCCCCACATTGATCTACAGATTCAGTGTAATCTCTATCAAAAACCCAACTGTCACTTTTTCTGAAATTGATGATGTTTTTCAAAAATTTATATGAAAATGCAAGTGTCCTAGAATAGCCAAAATCATCTTGAAAATGAAGGATAAATTTGGAGGACTCACAGTTCCCAATTTCAAACCTTATTACGAAGCTACAGTCATCAAGATGGTGTGCTGGTTTCATAAGAAAATATATATAGTTCAGGGGAATAGAACTGAGAGTTCAGATATAAGCTCATATATTTATGATTAATAGTTTTTCAACAAGGATACTAAAACGACTCTATTAAGAAAGAATACTCTTTTCAACAAATAATGCTGGGACAGCAAGATATCTACATGCAAAAGAATGAAGCTGGACTCTCACCTCACATCATATAAAATAAAAATCAACTCCAAATGGATCACAGACCCGAATGTAACAGTTAAAACTACAAAATTCTCTGAAGAAAGCATAGGTGTAAATGTTTGTGACCTTGGATTAGGCATGAAGTTTTAGATACGACACTAAAACACAAGCAATAAGAGGAAAAATAGATAAACTGGACTTCATCAAAATTAAAGATTTTGTTCTTTAATAGACACCATCAAAAATGAAAAGACAACTTTACAGAATGGGAGGAAATGTTTGCAAATCACATATCTGATAAGAGACTTGTATCTAGAACTCATAAATAACACAAGTCTGTAGTAAAAAACAAATAATCCAGTCAAAACCTGGGAAAAGATGTGAATAGTTATTTGTCCATAGAAGATACACAAATGCCCAACAACCACGTGAAAAGATGCATAACATCATTAGCCATTAGCTAAACACTAATCAAAACCACAACAAAATACCACTTCATACCCACTAGGATGGGTATAAGAGTACTACTACTACTACTACTACTACTACTAATGTAACATAATAACATGTTGGCAAGGATGTAGAGAAATTCAAACCCTCATACACTGCTGACGGAAATGTGAAATGGTGGAGTCTCTATAACAAACAATCAAACAAACAAATAAAAAACCTTGGTCCCTCAAAAAGTTAAATGTAGAGTTACCATATAACCTAGCAATTATTATTCAGTCAGAAAAAATAAAATACTAATACATATTAAAACATGGTTTAACCTTGAAAACATTATGCTAAGTGAAAGGATCCAGATACAAACGTCACATATTGTATTGTTCCATTTAGATAAAATGTCTATTATTGACAAATCCACAGAGACAGAAAGTAAATTAGTAGTTGCCAGGGTCTGAGAGGAGGGGAAATTGGGAGTAAGTATCTTTTTGAGATGATGAAAATGTTCTGGAATTAGACAGTGGTGACGTTTGCATGATTTCTTGAACATATTAAAAACCATGAAGTTGCACACTTAAAAAGGGTGACTATTGTGGCATGTGAATTATATCTTAAAAAAAATCCTAGCACGCCTTTTGGTGCCAATAATAGGAGTCAGAAAAGAAAATCAAGACTGCCTTGTAAGTTGTAGTCCAAATGATCTAATTTAAAAGCATGCAGACGTCTTTAAAGACACTCTAAATCATTAATGAAGGCAGGTATACTTTTATAAGGTCCTAAAATCAATTTCATACATTTGTAAGCTGTGGTAACATTAGCAAATCCCTTCCTATACATCATCTCACAACATACCCATGAAGTAGAAAGAGCAAATACCATTAACAGCTTTGCAGATGCAGAAGCACAAGTCCAGAGAGCTTCAGTGACTTGCCTAGGGTCACATGCTAGCTTTCTTTTTCCTAGTAGTGGTTTACTCTGCCATGATGCATGCATAAAGTATACTCTTCTCTAATATAAAATGAACACTAACTAGTCCCAACTTCTCATCTCATTTATGTCATTATCACCCATGTTCTTGCCTCCAGTGACAGCAAGATTCTATTACCTGCAGTGCCATGGGGTGAAATTTCAAAATAGTCCTTTGAAACTGCAACCCCAGTATTTCAAAATGGAGCCTTGAGAGTGGTTAGATACACACTCAGTCCTCCTGCCCCTGTCTCGGCTTTTCAATCATTCCCTTGTGTCATTACCATGTAAAGATATCCAGCAGTGTATGAAATGTGACAGATCATTACAAAATGAAAGAATAGCTGTCTTTATTAGATTGTGAAGGAGAGAAGGATAAAACTTACTCCTTTTTGTCATTCCTGTGTCTGGTACATAAAAAATTATCAATTTACATTAGTTGAATGCATAAGTGAATGAATGATTGGTCTTTTAATATTTTGTTGGCCAAGACATCTCCCTGTAATGTGCTTCTTAAGAAAGCAGTCCAGGTCCTAGAAGATCATTAGGGTTTGAAGGCTTCCTAAAAAGAGTAGTTATCTTTCTGGAGTGAAAAGACTCAACAAAGAGATCACTGTAGTTCTATAAATGTTAATTCTCATTCCTTCCTTCCATAACAGTTATTTGAAATCCTGGTTCCTCTTCAGTCTTAGTGAGTTTGGTGAGGCTGCTCTATGGAATGCTGGCCTGGAGCCTCTTGGATGATGAATAGAAGGGGTCAAGGGAAGCCAGAGGACAAAGCTCAGTTTGTTGCCACCTCACTGTCAGCTCACCACAGTCACTACTGACCCTGGTAGCTTGGGCATCAAGAGAAAACAAAGAAAAGGACCTTGGAAGCAAGTTCTCAAGGTTCCTGTGTTAGCCAGGCAGCAATGCCCGTGAGCTCAAAGCAAGCATATTAAAGGCTGAGAGACGGCTCCGTTGGGGAAAACAGATAAAGTTTTGAGGGTGATGATGAAACTGAAAAAGCCCATGTATTTATAACTTACAACAAATAAATTCATTCCAATAATATCACCACTCCTCCCCAATTTGTATACAGCAGCTTAGGAACCTGCCCTGCTGCCAAATGCCAGCTCAAAGTCATGTCTGATGGGGATTAAAACACTAAGCAATGAAACAAGGGCTTGCATTTAGAGCAAGTTTTGCTTTTGCCGTAAACACTGCAACTTATCTGCACAGGCTTTTAGAAACCGTGCAGGTAAGACCCAAAGCTGAGCTGTAATAGGAAGGCAATTCTCATGCCTCTCTTGTCCATTTTCTGGCTACTGCTCACTTGCAGGAAGACAATAATTATCTCTATAAATAAAATTATCTGCCTAGCCCTATATCTTGCAAAAGTAGTTGGACATATTGTCAATCAATTTGGAGGTTATCTTTGCGATAGACTATTTTTGGAGGAATAAAATTCATTTTTGAGGATTTCTGGAAGGTATTTCAAAGAGGTAATCATTCTGGTATGACTGCAGATTAGAGAAGATGTACCTCATGTTAATAAGCTGTTATATAGAAAACATGCAAATTAAGGAGTAATTTGCATATTAAACTGTTTCTCCTATAGACAACTCTTTGCAAAGTGTTTCCAGGGTGGTCAGAGGCAAGTATTTATATAACATAGGCATGATTGTCTTGAATGATGGTAAGGAGATCCTCTAGAAACTACTACTCATAGGATACTTTGCAATTTACACAGTGTATTCACAAGCATCATTTCCTTTAGCTTTTTCAACCGCTATATTATCTCCATTTTATAGGTGAAGAAACTGAGGCTTAGAGAGGTCAAGTGAATTTCCTAAAGGCTAAATCTACCACATCCTAGCTGCTTTAAACATGCCTGAAGCTAATCAGAAGACGGCTTATCTGCAGGCTCTATTCTCTGTACATATTCCCTGGTAATATTCAGCAAACTTTGGAGTTATATTTCCCAGAACAGTGAGGGTCTCCTTGAAGCAATACACCAATCACATTCTTCTCCAAAGAGGGGTCAGGTTACTCACAGGTGTTCCTAGCAACATGGGTGTCAAATGCTCACAACATCATAAAAGGGTTTGCTATTAACGAGTGACCTTCCTCTTACTGGATATGTGTGTAAATTTTTGTCATTTCCCTAGGACCCCATAGGAGCATAGTGGATGGGTTAACAAAAAAGGAAGAAGGGTTAACAAACAAGGAAGAAGGGTTACCAAGTGAAGACTGGGCCACGTTGACATGACTAAAAAAGAGCCACAGGAAGGCATCTAATTCTTGTTGTTTAAGAATTCCTTGGTATCCCAGATTAAACAATAAAGAATTTAGCGTTCTTTATTGTTTAATCTGGGATACCAAGGAATAGAATCCTACTTTTATTTTCTATACTGGATTTCCCATTTGTTCTCCCTTAGTATTTACTAATGTGCACTTTGGTGAACGAGAGGTCATCCCTATTGTTTTCTGGGAACCCAAGGAATGTGCTCTATATTTACACTCAAGGCGAAGAGTGGAAGAACACTAGGAACCAGAGTAAGAGAAATTGAGTCCCAAGGGGGACAAGAAATTCTGGCGGACAGAACTGGAAAATGCTGTCTGACTTCTTACAGAGCACCTCTATCCTTAACCCTGCAGGGTTCTATGTTCTGTTCTAACTCAGGAGACCTGTTTTTTTTTCCCACATAGAATATGCAGTTCTGCAGTAGATCTTGCAGTCTCCACCTGAACAAGAAAACCTGAGTATCTGAAAGCTACAACCCCCAAACCATGTCAGTGAATTCAACCAATAGGTAAAAACTTCCTTCCAATTCCTCAAATGTGCCTACCACCCCTAAAGATCTGTCCATCACAGAGGGCAGTGGCAGCTGGCCTCTATCCTGCATCAGTAATCTTAATCCTGTGAGATAACTGGTGTGCACTTACTTGTATGTGCTGAGTCTGCCATGCTGCCCTGAGTTCTTCTGCCCCTGATAGGTTTCTGATATCCAAATGCCTCATGGTTTTCTGATGTCCACAGAAGCTGGCCTGGACTTGGGCATCCCCTTAGGCCTTGACCCGTACAATTCCATCTAAAATCACCTATTGGTTGCCCAAAACTCAGTCATCTCTCCCTAGTATAAAGTGATATCACAAACCCAACACAAACCCCAAATTCCAAGTCCTGTTAAGTAGGTGAAACCTGTTCATCTCTCACCACAACTCCTCCTCTGCTTCCCTCTTCCCCTTCTGTCCTTTCATCCTACCGAATGCTCAATGCCTTAATTTGACCCCTGGCTCCTGAGAGCTTGCCACTTTGATGCTCTATCTATAAAGTTTCCTATTCTAGATAAGCACCTTATGTTCAGAACTTGTCCTGAATCCCTTATCCCTTTCAAAATTTATGAGGCTGGTGTTCCTATCCTCCAGAATCCTGCCAAGAAACATACTGACAACCTATGTCCCAATAGCATTTCTTGATGATGGCTGAATGTGTCCTAGGAAGCAGTCTTCCAAAACAGTCCTACATATGGCGAGTTTCAGACCCTGTGACAGATCATGTGTGGCAAGATACTTTCAAACAGAGACGCTTTTCATAAATTCTTAAATCATAACACTTTATTTTGTCTGTCTATTCAGTCATCTGTCTCCCTCCAATTCCTCGAATGCATCTACCATTCCTAAAGATCTGCACATCACATGCTCGCATCCCCAACCTCTGCTTTTGATCCAGTATTTCCACTGGTGGAAATGGATCCTAAGGAAATTTTTAAAAGAAAAAGAGTAAAAGTAATGTACATGAATGCAACCTAAGTACGTGTAAACAATCTAAACATCCAACAACAGAGGCCTGAGGGGAGATAATAAGACTATAAATTATGTATGACTGAGGGCAAGACCTAAAAGAAATGAAGACACATTTTAGTCATTGTTATATTAATGTAGTAGCCTTTATTAAAAGCTAGGAGTAGAACGTGTTAATCTCCAGATAGGTTATGCAATTTCACATGCTTAAGATTGAAGGGTAAGGCCCACTAGGCAACAATACAATCCAGAAGAGAATTCCAATGAATTTAAAATAAAATCATGGTTTCAGCAAAGTGAATCTTCCACTAAGGAGCTCAGTCTAGTAGAGGAAAAAAGATGTGTAAGTACATCACCTAAAGATAAAGCAAGGAGTGGTAAGAACCACAAGAGAAGCACCCATGAAGTGCTGTGGGAGTACGGGAGAGGGTAGAATGCCTTTTTTTTTTTTGCTTTTTTTTAATTTTAACATCTTTATTGGAGTATAATTGCTTTACAATGGTGTGTTAGTTTCTGCTTTATAACAAAGTGAATCAGTTATACATATACATATGTTCCCATATCTTTGCCCTCTTGTGTCTCCCTCCCTCCCACCCTCCCTATCCCACCCCTCTAGGTGGTCACAAAGCACCGAGCTGATCTCCCTGTGCTATGCGGCTGCTTCCCACTAGCTATTTTATGTTTGGTAGTGTATATATGTCCATGCCACTCTCTCACTTTGTCACAGCTTACCCTTCCCCCTCCCCATATCCTCATGGGGTGGAAGCTTCATGGAGGAGCAGGCACTTGAGTGAGGCCTTGAAGGAAGGTGGGACTTAAAAAGCATTTGAGGTAGAGGGATGTAACCTGAGTAAAGGTGAGGAAAGGGAAAGTGTGGGCATGAGATGGGATAAAGGGATAGTTTAATAGTATAGTTTGATAGTATTTCATCATCCTTCCATGGGAAATAATACTGATCATCCATTTTAGGGATAGAATGAAAAATGGAAAATAACTGACCAAGCCTGAATAAAATTAGATAACACTGGTTTTTATTTTGGGGGTTTGATTTAAATCAATCAGTTTCTCTATTATTCTTAGTAACATTGCTTCTTTTGGGCTTTGATTTAAACCAATCATTTGCTGCACAATCTCTGTCCCATTTTGCACTTATCTCTCTTATGACACTTCTCACAGCAGTATATAATTTTTGTTTCCACATTGATATCCCCCAATAAACTTTGAGAGCTTTGCAAGAAGGACTGTGTATCATTCATCACTGAGTTCGCAGCATCAAGCAGAAGGCCTGGAATATATTAGCCTCACTGTGCACTTATTGGTTTGCTCCCTCTGGACTGAGAGTATGTTTTACTCATCTCTCTCTCCCTAGCACTTAGCACAGGCCTGGCATATAAGATGCAGTATGTTTGTTGAACTCAGATGAATTAGTTCCCTTCCTGTTCCCTTAGTCCTTGAGCCTCAGTTTCCCCATTTGTAAAATAAGGGTAGTAAGGGTATCTACTATCTCATTACGTTGTTGTGAAGATTAAGTAAGAACTTAGTGTAGCATCTAACACAGAAAATGTTCAGTAAATATTAGCTGCTATAACTATCATCATCATTATTTTCTGTTGTTGATAAGGCTTCCAGACCTGCTCATGCGAACAGTTCCCTCAAACTGTGCCAGCCTTGGTCAGTGTTGTCCTTGGGTATGGGAAGCTATGCCTGTAGATTTTTCTCTCCCTTGTCTCATCACACTGCTTCTGCTGCGCTTAAATACCCTGTGTAGTGTAAAACTGTAGCTGACCTTGGAGGGCACGTCCACCAGACTAGAAGCTCCCTGAGGACAGGGCCATCTCATACTCATCTCTGGGTCCACATAGGGCCTCATACAATACATGCGTGTTTAAAAAAATGAATGAGTGGAAGCTACTCACCTCCAGCTCTTCTTCCCTGACACTAGACTATATGAATACAAATCCCTATAATCCAGAGTTCCCTCTAACCAAGGGACAGGTCCCAGGGAGCCCTGTGTTGTCTACCTTTGTACTACCCCTCATAGCTCTAGCTAATTCCTTTTAGGTCTTTGGTAATTGGGAATGAATACATCTGCAAAGCTGCAAAACTATTACAGTCTGAATTATGTCTGAAATATGTCACATGTCTAAAAATAATTACTACCAAACTATCCATGTAAATAGCAACAGGTGAGTTATTTAATTCATACTTGCATTTCTACAGTGAAATCATGGGACCCCTGGAAACATGCTGAAATTTGACGTGGAGCTGATTTCTCATTTACACATTAAGAGGCATTGTCGAAAGTGTTTGGTTCAGTTTTTTTGAAAGTCTGGCACTATGTAAGAAAACTTCTAGTTGCTTTATCTCACGTAATCCTTAGAATTTCTCTGGTGGTCATCATTATCCCAATTTTAAAAGTGAGAAAACTAAGGCTCACGGAGGACATGTCATTTTCCCAAGATCACAGAGTCAACAAATGTTGGACTCAAATCAAGTCTTTTACCCCTATATCAATAGGGCTTCTGAGTAGAGAACATTTCAATATTTTTGTAGGGCTCACTACATAGGTGACAAATCATTCCACATCTCCAAACCCCTTTCTATTGTTTTCTACATCTATCTCTGCCCCCATGGAAGCATAATCTGGACTTAAACTTGCTAGCTAGTCTTCATGAAATTGCAAAAGAGACAAGAAAATCTCTTTCCGAGTGACATGGGTTACAGAGGAGTTTCTGGGGAGCCATGGAAGCTATAGAGGTGGGGTGGCAGAAGAGGTGCGGTAGGACAGTGGGAAGTAGGAGGCCTTTAATCATAAGCAACACATATGAAGGATCCTGTCTCTATTCTGAAGCTGAGCAGAGCTAAGGGACCTCAAGGACTGGATATCCACTTACTGCTGGGCCCAGGGGGCCTTAGGCAAGATGCTAACCTCCTTTCCCCATTTAGGGTTTTGGACAAGATCTGAGGGTCATTAAGTTAGGACTTAGAGATAAGTAGTATGTTACATGCTGGTTTGGGTTGACTGTTTTGGGTTTTTTTATTTCCTTTATTTTAATTAATTAATTAATTAATTAATTTTATTTATTTTTTAAACATCTTTATTGGAGTATAATTGCTTTACAATGGTGTGTTAGTTTCTGCTTTATAACATAGTGAATCAGCTATACATATACATATATCCCCATATCCCCTCCCTCTTGCGTCTCCCTCCCATCCTCCCTATCCCACCCCTCTAGTTGGTCACAAAGCGCCGAGCTGATCTCCCTGTGCTATGCAGCTGCTTCCCACTAGCTATCTATTTTACATTTGGTAGTATACATAAGTGCATGCCACTCTCTCACTTTGTCCCAGCTTACCCTTCTCCCTCCCTGTGTCCTCAAGTCCATTCTCTACGTCTGCATCTTTATTCCTGTCCTGCCCCTAGGTTCTTCAGAACCTTTTTTTTTTTTTAGATTCCATATATATGTGTTAGCATACGGTATTTGTTTTTCTCCTTCAGACTTGCTCCACTCTGTATGACAGACTCTAGGTCTATCCACCTCACTATAAATACCTCAATTTCATTTCTTTTTATGGCTGAGTAATATTCCATTGTATATATGTGCCATATCTTCTTTATCTATTCATCTGTCGATGGACACTTAGGTTGCTTCCATGTCCTGGCTATTGTAAATAGAGCTGCAATGAACATTGTGGTACATGACTCTTTTTGAATTATGGTTTTCTCAGGGTATATGCCCAGTAGTGGGATTGCTAGGTCGTATGGTAGTTCTATTTTTAGTTTTTTAAGGAACCTGGTTGGCTGGTTTTTAAAAGGATCAGAATTGAAGAGCAGGCGTGGATGTAGGGATATAAAGCCAATCTGTGGGAGGCAGAATGAATGACGGTACATCACCAGTTTCATTTTATACACAGTGAAGTCACAGGCCATACCAAGGCATTATCCGAGTTTTGAAATAAATGCCCCTCCCTCACAAATAATAAACAAAACAATAACACTACAACCAGACTACATTCCTCCAAGGGGTCCAAAGCACTAAGAGCATAGGAGACAGCACTCTAGATAAAATAAAGTCCAGCTTGGTTTTAAAAAATATCCATCCGGCTTCAGGAAAAGAAGCCTTAAAATTTTATTTACACAGGTGCTGGTTCAGGTTTCTATTGAATCTGGCCCCAACATACTTTTAAGACACGCCACTGGCTGGATGAGGGAAACCAATCGCTGAAGAATGTGGAAGATAATTTATGACCTCTCTTAGCTTTTCTCCTGGCCTGTGGCTATGGATCTGAATTTACCAGGGAGGTCAGACAAATCTTGTTGCAGGCAAAGATACACAGAGAGCTCTGACACTTTCGAGTCCAAAGCCCAAAACTCAAGAGAGGCGATGAACACATGCTTGCTGGGCTTTCTGGGGAATGTTACTCATAGTGCCCTGAGAGGCCAAGAGGAAAGAGGAAGAGATTGACCTTTGCTATGTTCTTATACAAATGCTATTGGCCCTTCGGATCACCAATTAAGTAACACTGAAGATAAGTGGTTGTTTGAGGACCTTACACCAAACCCAACCCAAAGCCTTCTTTACCAGAGAACTACGATAAATACTATTTGCCATCTCTCCTTTCTGCTACCCAGGGGACACCATAAGTGTATGTGTGCCAATAAACAAGGCTTCACTCCAGTAGAAGGAACCAAAACTTATTGGGCACTGGAGCTGTGTTACATATCATTTAGTTCTTACAATAACCTTGTGATCTATTGCTATCTTCACAAAGGCACAAAGAAGTTAAGTGACTTGCTCAAAGCTGCATATCTATTAAGTCTTGGAGTTAAGGATTGGGTTGTCTATTTTCCAAGGCTGATGCATATAAAGTGAACCACTGGCCAATAGAAACATCTGGAATATCTATAACATTTTAGAGATTTATTGTTAAAGATTTAGGTTTTTATAGATTTATTGCTAAAATATTCAAGATCATTTAGTTCAACACTTTTATTATTTAGATGGAGATTTGAAGTGAAAAGAAGGAATGAGACATGCCTAAGGCCACATAGTAAGTCAATGGCAGAACCAGAGCTCCATTTGGTGCTCTTGCACTGCATCTTATTCCACTACCTAGATAGCAGTGTGCTTCCAAAAAGTCCAGAGAGTAGAGTAGGACAGTGATGTACAGCTCAGCATCGGGGTGGGGGGTGAAGGCATAAAAGGCTAACTGAAGGCTGGTCAAGGGACCTGCTGCATCTGATGAGGTTCCTCTCAACCACTTCTGGACTCCAAAATGTTCCTAAAACAAGCATCCAACTTTCACGCAGCCTTGTCTTTGGCCAGTCTGTTCCTGAAGTCCTGTCTTCCTGAAGTTCACTTCCTACCTTTTGTACTTGGCAAACTATTACGCATCCCTTCAGACCTAAATCAACCCTTAACTCCTCTGTGAAGATTTCTTAAACATTCCAGGTAAAATAACTCATTTTCTTATTCTGTCTGCTCAGTGGATTGTGTACTTACTTCTAGTACAGCACTTATCTTACTCTATTATGTTGGAAACTCTGTGTCATATTCACTCCACAGCCACTAACAAGTTATATGACTTTGGGCAAGTCACTTTAACTCTTCTGTGCCTCAGTTCCCTCATTTGCAAATAGGGCTAATGATAATATCTACATCATAGGGTTATTGTGAGGATGGAATGAGAAAATGTCTACAAAGCAACTAATACATACTGAGTGTTCAATGACTAGTTTTTGTTGTTATCTCTTATCCCAGTGCCTGGTATAGGTCTAGTGTACACAATAAGTAAGCATTGACTGTTTGTTGAATAAATGGATGTTATCTGGGGAAAGTGCCAGTCATCAAATAGCAATTTTAGATATCCCTGCAGTCAAGATAAAGGTTTATTATGCTGCCTTACATAATTCTTGGAGATTCCAAGGCAACAATCTCTGAGGCTCTGCTGATCAGCTGTGAGGCTGGAGAACCCCTCAGACAAGAAACAAGAAATGGCTGGGAGACCCTCATTTCTGCCTTTTATATGTTCTATGAACCTGGAAAAGTCACTTCCTCTCTCTGGACCTCAGTTTCCTCATCTATAAAATGGCTTGGTCAAATTTTTAGATTTCTGAGTTCTCTTCCTTCAAATTTTAACAGGTTAGCATTTAAAGATCCTGTGATTCCAAGTACTGCAAATCTTTTAAGTCTTTTCATTAAATAACTCATGGCTGAGTCAACTGCCCAGAAAGTGAAAGAACTTGTGAACATGGGACTATAGAAATGTGGTTATCTAACTTAGGGACCTGTAAGAGGCCCACAGTCTCCAGGTTCCATATCCAAGTACCAGAGTGAAATCATGGTCCGTCTACACTATGAGGTGAACCAGGAGAGGAAGGACAATTAAAAATTTAAAACCCTGATAAGGGCTTCCCTGGTGGCACAGTGGTTGAGAGTCCCCCTGCCGATGCAGGGGACATGGGTTCGTGCCCCGGTCCGGGAAGATCCCACATGCCGCGGAGCGGCTGTGCCCGTGAGCCATGGCCGTTGAGCCTGCGCGTCCGGAGCCTGTGCTCCACAACGGGAGAGGCCACAACAGTGAGAGGCCCACATACCGCAAAAAATAAATAAATAAATAGATAAAACTCTGATAAAAGAGAAGAAGATTTTGCCTCAATTTTTAGCTCTGTCCTGAAAGACAATATTTTCTGGTTTATGACATCAAAGAGGAGGGGAATGGAGTTCTCTTGCTCCTGGCCCCATGGAAAACATTCTGTGGCACACTTATCTGAGAAGGCTCAAAGCAAAGAGTCAAGGAACCATGATTCTACCATTTGTATCCATACAACCTGTCTCTGAGTTCTTCCCTTAGCTTGGTAGTGAGGAGTAAAATTCTCATGTGCATAGGTGTTAAATCATGCTTCCTGTTCTGTGGTTGTGTGATGAGAGTGAATTAAGAGCTACCAAGCCTGGTTTCATCAGAATCAGAACTTTCCCTCTGAAGAATAGAAGTTGGCAGAAGGACTATTACTCACATGTCCCTGGCCCTACCTAATGAAGAGTTTTAAGTATTTGGAGCTGTTTTAAGCATTTGGAGCTTTTTTAGGAAGAAAGCTCCCTGTGATATTGGTGCTACTCATTGACTCCTTGGTTTCTCTCCACAGTACTTAAGTCTTTCGTAAATTCTTTAATTTCTGACTCTATTATTCCTCTTCACTGTTGTCTTTCTTGTTTGCCTAGGCATTGCACTTTCTTTCTGCTTTAGGTTAGTATGTTTATATATTTGAGGGGTAGTTGTGCTGTAAGAGAGTGACTGCTAGCATTGGACCCAGAAGGCCTGGGTTTACATCCAGATAGTCCACTTACTACCTGTTGATTAACTGAGAAAACCTCAGTTTGCTTGCATGGAAAATAAGGAGGATGACATCTTCCTCTGTTCTAGGTGGTTGGGAAGTTCAATGGAAATCGAATATGATAGCTCTTCATCCACTGAAGAAATTTAAAAGTGTCCAGGGCTATGATCACTAAGTTCCTTCAGGTAGGCTCTGTATCTTGAGTATGTGAGCCTAGTATCTCATGTGTAGTAAGGACCCAGCAAATGTATACTGACTGAATGCATGAGGAGATTACCACCAGGCCTGTTCTTATGAAGTACTCAGTAAAATATTGGCACGAGTCTAGCCAGAAGCTGTGGTGATTTCAGTGGGATGTATCAGGAGTCACAACATGGGCTGGAAGCAAATGGACTGAGAATTCTAATCCCTTTGCTCCCTTTATAAAGAATCATTCACCTCCAAGTCCCAGTTTCCTTTTTTGGATAGGAGGAAGTTTCCTTTTCTGTGCTCTCTTCTGACAGGTAAAAAGATTACCTGCCTCCTTGGAATGCTGAGGGCAGTTACCTAGCCATGAAGAGAAGGAGCGTGAACACCTGAAAAATAGGTTCCAGAAGTATGCACACATGACTATTATAACTGAAGAGATTGTTTTTTGAAATAACAGCTTCTCCCAGAATTCAGTTATTATGAGGGACGGTGTGTTTCTTGCCATGGGACTAGACTAGAGATCAGAGAAGTAAGAAATAACTCCTACCTCTGAAGAAAAAGTGGGTCTAACACCCTTGCAAGAGCAACCAACTGCTAAAATCTACCACCCAGAGTTTCACAATTATCAAGAGATTCTGTGAGGGATTAAAAAAGCTTCTGGCTGCAGTATATGGATGGGCTTTAAAAATATAACACACTGGGGAATAATAAGGCAAGGTGGAGTGAGACAATGGACTCAGAAGATCTTACAAGTGACACAGAAATTTCATGTTAATCATTGTTTCATAAGATGCACATGCTATAAATAAGCAGTCACAGGGCACTATAGACGAGCAATGGCAAATTCTTGACATGGCTCCCAAATTGGGCTCTAATAAGAGACTTGGGTGGGCATCAACTGGAATGAGTTACAGAGCTAAATTACTTATTCTGCAAGCCTGTGGTCTAGTCTTGTGATGAGGAGGACCAGAATTAAGCCAGCAAATGTGTAAAGACAAAGAATCATGGGGAAATATATGGTAGATTCATAACTCAGCTGGCCACCTGGGCCTTACTTTCTATGAGACAGAGTTTTTCCATAACGCTTAGTACCAGAGAGTCCCCAAAGCCCTTCCTCTATACCATCTGGGGTATATGTGGTGTCCATCAAAACTCATTCATATATATTTTATAGTTATCCATATGGTTATGGTACAAAAGTCTAAAAAGAAAATGTGTAGAATATTTTCAACTTCTCCTCTGGGTATTGCAAGGGTGAGTGATCTACAAGATCATCAGAAAAAAAGTATCCCCTTGTAGCATTCCTAGATTTGTTTATTTTTCTCCTGTTTAGTGAAAAATGCTCAAGACCTAGATGCCACCAGACCAGGTATTCTAGGCAAACAAGGGGAACAAACTTTGACTGGCCAACTCAGAAGAATGTTTAAAATTAGATAATCTAGAGAGTTGCTAAGATACCAGGAGACCAGAAAGAGCAAAATTTACTATGCAGATTTGTAAGCACAGGAGCAAGAGTCAACAAACTACAATTCACAAGCCAAATCCAATGTGCTGCTTGTCTTTGTGTGGCTCAAGAACTGAGAATGATTTTTACATTTTAAATGGTTGGAAAAAATAAAAAAATAGTATTTAAAAGCATGTGAAAATTAAATGAAATATAAATTTCAGTGCCCATAAAGTTTTACTGTAGTACAGTCATACCCATTAGTTTTGTCTAGGTTTGCTTTCATGCTACAAAGGCAGAGTTGAATAGTACAGTCAGAGACCATATAGGCCACAAAGTCTAAAATATTTACTATCTGGCCCTTTATAGAAAAAAGTTTGCTGGCCCCTAATCTAAAGTCTGGCTATGATATTTAAGAAAACCAGAGACAGAGAAAAGATAATAGGAGCTTTGTGAAAAAATCTCTAGGACTCGTGCAATCAGGATCAGTCAACTTCTTGGCCAAAGATACCTGATTAAGGCTCTGTTGAAGTTGCAAGTAGATCCTCCTAGCAGAGTTAACTTGCCCCTGGGAAATGTTCCTCTGAAAGTCAGGGAGTGAAGGGGACACTGATATGCACCAAAAACTCTCTGCAAGACTCCAAACAAGAAGTAACATTCAATTCCACATGAGTTGAGGTGGGAAAGAGTAGATTTAAAGGACAGAAAGAGTTCAATGAGGGTTCACTTACATTTCTTTCCTCACAAAAACCTGGGGCTAGAGAAAGAATCAAAGCCATACTTATATAAAATTTGCC